>NW_022651616.1:0-3942 GCF_011064425.1 Rattus rattus
TGAAATTGAAGGGTGGTGTATAGCAGTGGGGAATGGCAAATTGGGGGTAACCACTAGAAATTCCCAGATGCAGAGAAAGCAAGAGGCTTCCAGGACCTGATAGAGATGACATTAGCTGAAATACCCAACAAGGGGAGAGAACCTGTAGAGATCATATTTGAGATTAGGCATGGGGCAGTTGAGGGATGGGGCAACCCACCCATCTCAAAAATATTAACACAGAATTGTTTATGTCTAAAGAAATACAGGGACACAGAGTAAAGCAAGGCTAAAGGACTGCCCTGCCTGAGGATCCATCTCATCTACAGGCATCAAACCCAGACACTATTGCTGATGCCAAGAAGCACTTGCTGACAGAAGCCTGGTATGGCTCTCCCCTGAGAGGCTCTGTCAGAGCCTGACCAATACAGAAATGGATACTTATACCCAATCATCAGTATGAGGACAGTGACCCCAAAAATGAGTTAGTGGAAAGACTGAAGAAGCTGAAGGGGTTTGCAACCACATAGGATGAAGAATATTATCAACCAACAGTAACCAACGTAACTCCCAGTGACTAAATCAGGAACCAAAGAGTACACATGGTGGGATCCATGGCTCCAGCTACATATGTAGCAGAGGATGGCCTTATCTGGCCTCAAGGGAAAGGGAGGACCTTGGTTCAGTAGAGACTTTATGCTCCAACATACAAGAATACTAGGGTGATAAGGTGGGAGTGGGTAGGTGGGTAGAGGAGCTCCCTTATAGAAGCTGTGAGCTGGGATCGGATAGAGGAAAGGAAACCAGGAAGGGAGGATAACATTTGAAATGTAAATAAATAAAATAACCAATAAAAAAATAAATAAATGTTTTCTAAAAAATAAAGAACTGGTCATTTCTTTGTTTTTTTTTTAAGTTATCTGGATTAAACAATAAATAAATATGAGATTAAATTACATCGTACATCAAATGGAGACACATTGAATATAGCTTGTTGAGGAAAATTAATAGCTCAAAATGCCTACATAAAAAGAAAAACCACAAAGAGCACAAATAAACAATCTAATAATGCAACAAGTAAGGCTAGGAACTGGGAAAAAGGAAACAGAAAATTGCTGACTCAGGGGAGAAGGAGGGGACATAGGAGCTGCAGGAGTGAAAATCAACCAACCATGTGAAAATTCTGAGATTTCAGGGAAAGATTTGGGAGTGCTCAACCTTAGTAGTCAAGGCTTTTATTCTTTTCTTTTTTTTCTTTCCTTTCCTTTTCTTTTCTTTTCCTTCTTACTTTTTTTTGATATTTCTTTACTTACATTTCAAATGTTATTCCCTTTCCCGGTTTCCTGTCCATAAGCCCCCTATCCCCTTCCCCCCGGTTTTCTTTAAGGGTGTTCTATTCCATATGCACCCCTTTACTGTCCCCCTGACAATCCCTTACACTGTGGGTTCAACCTTGGCAGGACCAAGGGCTTCTCCTTCCATTGGTGTCCAGCAAGGCCATCCTCTGATACATATGCAGCTGGAGCCATTGGTCAATCGATGTATAGTCTTTGGGTAATGGTTTAGCCCTGGGATCTCTGGTTTGTTGGCATTGTTGTTCTTATGGGGTTGCAAGCCCCCTCATGTCCTTCAATCCTTTCTCTAACTCCTCCAGCAGTGGGTCATGTTCTAAGTTCAGTGGTTTGCTGATAGCATTAGCCTCTGTATTTGACATGTTCTGACTCTATCTCTCAGGAGAGATGAATAGCCGGGTCCTGTCAGCATGCACTTCTCAGGTTCATAAGCCTTGTCTAGTTTTAGTGATATATATTTGATTTGTATTTCCCTGATGACTAAGGATATTGAACATTTCTTTAGGTGCTTCTCAGCCATTCAATATTCCTCAGCTGAGAATTGTTTGTTTAGCTCTATACCCCAGTTTTTTAAAATAGGGTTATTTGGCTCTCTGGATTCTAAATTCTCGAGTTCTTGTATATTTTGGATATTAGCCCTCAATCAGACGTAGTACTGATAAAGATCTTTCCCCAATCTGTTGGTTGCCATTTTGTCCTAATGACAGTGTCCTTTCCCTTATAGAAGCTTTGCAGTTTTATAAGGTCCCATTTGTTGATTTCTGGTCTTAGAGCATAAACCATCAGTGTTTTGTTCAGGAAAATTTTCCCAATGCCCATGTGTTCGAGACTCTTCCCTACTTTTTTCTTCTATTATTTTGTGTGTATCTGATTTGATGAGAAGGTCCTTGATCCACTTGGATTTAAACTTTGTCCAGGACATAAGAATAGATCGATTTGCATTCTTCTACATGCTGTACTCCAGTTGAAAAAGCACCATTTGTTGAAAATACTATCATTCCCACTGGATAGATATTAGCTCCTTTCCAAAGTTAAGTGACCATGGGCGTGTGAGTTCATTCTGGGTCTTCAATTCTATCCTGCTGGTCTACCTCTGTATCAATACCATCCCCAGTTTTATCACTATTGCTCTGTATGCTACTTGTTGATGTCAAGAGTGGTGATTCCTCCAGTTCTTTGTTAATGAGTAGCTTTCACTCTCTTGGGTTTTTGTTATTCCAGATGAATTTGCAAATTGCTTTTTCTATCTCTATGAAGAATTGAGTTGGAATTTTGATGGGAATTGCATTGAATCTGTACATTGCTTTTGGCAAAGTGGCCATTTTTACTACATTAATCCTGCCAATCTATGAGCATGAGAGGTCTTTCCATCTTCTGAGATCTTCTTCAATTACTTTCCTCAGAGACTTGAAGTTCTTGTCATCCAGATTTTTTACTTGCTTGGTTAGAGTCACACGGAAGTATTTTATATTATTTCGGACTGTTGTGAAGAGTGTCATTTCCCTAATTTCTTTCTCACCCTGTTTATCCTTTGAGTAGAGGAAGGCTACTGATTTGTTTGAGTTAATATTATACCTAGGTACTTTACTGAAGTTGTTTATCAGGCTTTGTAGTTCTCTCTAAGACCTTTTTGGGGTCATTAATGATACTGTTCTATCTTCTACAAAGTGATATTTTGACTTATTATTTTCCAATAAGTGTATCATTTTGACCTCCTTTCTGTCTGATTGTTTGGATTTAAAAGACCTTGTGAAATTATTATTAGCACTGTCTATTCCTGATTTAAGCTGGATTGCTTCAAGTTTCTATTCATTTAGTTTGATGTTATTTTACTGGTTTGTTGTATATTTACTTTTACTATGTTTAGGTATGGGCCTTGAATTCCTATTCTTTCCAGGACTTATATCAGGAAGGGTGTTGAATTATGTCAAATGCTTTTCAGCATATAAAGAAATGATCATGTTTTCTTTTTGTTATTAACTTGAATATTTCTTTATATACATTTCGAGTGTTATTCCTTTCCGGTTCGGGCAAACATCCCTCCCTTCCTTCCTTATGGGTGTTCCCCTCCCCACCCTCCCCCATTGCCGCCTCCCCAACAGTCTAGTTCCTGGGGTTCAGTCTTAACAGACCCAGGGCTTCCCCTTCCACTGGTGCTCTTACTAGGATATTCATTGCTGCCTATGAGGTCAGAGTCCAGGGTCAGTCCATGTATAGTCTTCAGGTAGTGGCTTAGTCCCTGGAAGCTCTGGTTGCTTGGCATTGTTGTACATATGGGGTCTGGAGCCCCTTCAAGCTCTTCCAGTTCTTTCTCTGATTCCTTCAACAGGGGTCCTATTCTCAGTTCAGTGGTTTGCTGCTGGCATTTGCCTCTGTATTTGCTGTATTCTGGCTGTGTCTCTCAGGAGCGAGCTACATCCGGCTCCTGTCCGTCTGCACTTCTTTGCTTCATCCATCTTGTCTAATTGGGTGGCTGTATATGTATGGGCCACATGTGGGGCAGGCTCTGAATGGGTGTTCCTTCAGTCTCTGTTTTAATCTTTGCCTCTCTCTTCCCTGCCAAGGGTATTCTTGTTCCCCTTTTAAAGAAGGAGTGAAGCATTCACATTTT
>NW_022651617.1:0-3926 GCF_011064425.1 Rattus rattus
AAAAAAAAAAAAAAAAAAAAAAAAAAAAAAAAAAAAAAAAAAAAAAAAAAAAGAAAAAATACTCTGGAATCCACAGTATAGATAAAGAAAAGATAAATCAAATACAATGTGCTAGGAGCTTAGATTGCAGGATAATGAATGAAAATGTTCAAAAATTTATAAAAGGATCATGGTGTAGTTAAATTAGCATATGATAAAAATGTAAAGCATACAGTATGTTCATACTTTTATTTTTTTTTGCAATAAATCTTTGTATTGTTACTGCAAAAAAAAAAAATTGGTGTTATAGGGGCTATAACTCAATAGGATGATTACATTGCATTCTCAAAGCCCTGGGTTTGATCCCCAGCATTGCATAAACCAGGAATGGCAGTATCCACCTATCATCCTAGCACTGAAAATCTACAGAGAGGGGATCAGAAGGTCAAGGACATTCTCAGCTCCATAGCAACTTCAAGGCCAGTCTGAGATACATGAGGCACTGTTTAAAACAACAGAAATAAGACAAAATCTATATACACTGATTCTAATATACGTTTGTTTATAGGCGCTTAAAGATCCTGCTCATTAATCTATAGAACCACAGATACAGCTCAGTTTTTAAAATAATGATGGGTCTGGTGGCACAGCTCAGTGACTAATAGCAACTGCTGCCAATGCCGGTGACTTGAGTTCAGTTCAAATTTCAGCAAAAGAGAAAAGGTTACTGCATATTTAATCCTCTGTCTTCTAGAACTTTGCCCTCCTCTGAAAATGAGGTTTGGGGGTTAGCGAGCATGCCTTGAAAAGATAATGATCAGAAGTGAATTGTGCACAGTCACCTGAGCCCCATTGTCTAGCTCTAGGCTTGCTCTTTAATGCAGAGGAGCCTTGCAGGAAGGGACACCAAGAATGTCCTTTCTCCCCATGAAAACCTTCAGGGACTCAAAAACAAACCACCTTGGAACCCTGCCAGATCAATCCCATCCTCGTTGAATCCTCTGTCCATCCTAGTTGGTCTGCCTGGGACACAGCCTGCAGAGATGAGTTGTGCATGGTCCTGTGAGCCCCATTGTCTACCTCTGGGCACATTCTTCCATCAGGAGGAGCTTTGCTGGATGCAAAGAGCTTCCTATTTCAGAGAAACCCAGGGGGTCAGGCCAAAGTACTAGCTTGGAACCTGCTCCAACAATCCCATCCCAGTTGGATCTACACGCCCCAGTTGGGCCAGACTGATAGAGCCTGAGGTATAAGGTCTGCCTGGAACACAGCCTGCAGAGGGTTCTGCCTGAGGCACAAACCACAGAGTAGGAACCCTGACCTCCATTGTCTGGCCCATGTCTCCACAGCTTCCAGAGAGTTACTGATACCATCAGGATTATACAGACACCAGAGAAACCAGATGCCCAAAGGACATAAGAACACAGTCAGCAAGACTCAGAGCACTATGGCATGACCAGAGCCCAGCTATCCTGCTACAACAAATCCTGAATAACTTAGTGAAACTGAAACACAAGAAAAGGATCTTAAATCCAATCTTGTAAAGATGATAGAGGCCTTTAAAGAGGACATGAATAAATCCCTTAAGGAAATATAGGAAATTACATTCAAACAGGTAGAGGCAATAAAAGAGGAAGCAAATAAATATAAAGAAATGCAGGAAAATGCAATCAAACAGGTGAAGGATAGGAATAAAACTGTCCATGACTTGAAAAGGGAAGTGGAAGCAATAAAGAAGACACAAACTGGGGCATTCTTGGAGATGTAAAACCTAGGAAAGAGACAAGAACTATAGACATAAGCATCACCAACATAATACAGACATGAAATCTCCAGTGCAGAAGATATGGCAGGATAAATCAATATATCAGTCAAAGAAAATGTAAAATCTAAAAAAGTCATGACACAAAATATCCAGGAAATTTGGGATACTTTGAAAAGACCAAACCTAAGAATAATAGGAATAGAAGAAGAAGATTCCCAACTTAAAGACCTAGAAAACATTTTCAACAAAACCATAAAAGAAAATTTTACTAACCTAAAAAAAGAATGTTTATGAACATAAAAAAGCTTACAGAACACCTAATTAGATTGGACCAGAAAAGAAAATTCTCCCACCACATAATAATCAAAGCACAAAATCTATAAGATAAAAAGAAAGACTATTAAAAAGACCAAACAACATGCACAGGCCAACATATCTGATTTATACCCAAATACTTAAATAGGGATTCTAAATGCTAGAAGGGCCTGGACAGAAGTCTTAAGAACTTAAGAAATCAAAGATTCCAGCCTGCTATTATACCCTGCAAAAACTTTTCAATCACCATAGATGGATAAAAAGATATTCCTAAACCAAAACCAAATTTAAATAATTCCTTCTACTAACCCAGCCCTATAGAGGATACTAAAGGGAAAACTCTAACCCAGTGAAGCTGGCTATACTCAAGAAATCACAATAAATAAATCATTTTACAGCTCTAAAACCAACACAATGGAAACACACACACACACACACACACACACACACACTCAACCACCACCAACAATAGGAAATAATAATCATTGGTCATTAATATCTCTCAACATGAATTCCCTCAGTAAAAAGATGTAAGCTAACAGAATGGATGTATAAACAGAATCTATAATTCTGCTATATACAAGAAACACATCTCAGCAACAAAGACTCAGTATAAAGGGCTGGAAAAGGTTTTCCAAGCAAACAGACCCAAGAAACAAACTGGAGAAACCATTCTAATATCTAATTAAAGAGACTTTCAACCAAAGCTATCAAAAGAAACAGGGAGGACCCTTTATACTCATCTAAGGAAAAATTCACCATGAGGACATCTCAGTTCTGAATATCTATCTATGCTCCAGATGCAAGGGCACCCACATTCATAAAGGAAACATTACTAAAGCTTAAATCACACATCAAACCCCACATATTACTAGTGGGCGGCCTTAACACCCTACTCTCACAAATGGACAAGTAATCAAGACAGAAACCAAACAGAGAAATAACAAAACTAACAAAGGTTATGATTCAAATGGACCTAATAGATATCTACAGAACATTTCACTCGAACACAAAAGAATATACCTTCTTCTCAGCACCTCACAGAACCTTTTCCAAAATTGACTATATAATCACTCACAGAGCAAGCCTCCACAGATACAAGAAGAGTGAAATAACCCCATGCATCTTATTAGATCACTATGAATTAAAGCTGGACTTCACAACAACAGAAACAACAACAAGCCTACATACACATAGAAACTAAACAACTCTCTACTCAATGGTCACTGGGTTGGGAAGAAGTTAAGAAATTAAAGACTCTCTGGATTCAATGAAAATGAGGGCACAGCATACCCAAACTTATGGGACACAATGAAAGCAGTTATAAAGGGAAAGTTCATAGCACTAAGTGACTCCATAAAGAAATTGGAGAGATCTCATACTAAGAAACTAAAAATACGTCAGAAGGCTTGTCTTAGTCAGGATTCCTATTCTTGCACAAACATCATGACCAAGAAGCAAGTTGGTAAGCAAGCAAGCCAGTAAGTAACATCTCTCCATGGCCTCTGCATCAGCTCCTGCTTCCTGACCTGCTTGAGTTCCAGTCCTGACTTCCTTTGGTGATGAATAAACCCTTTCCTCCCCAACTTGCTTCTTGGTCGTGATGTTTGTGAAGAAATAGAAATCCTGACTAAGACAACGCTGTAGGGGGAAAAAGAGACAAACACGAGAGTCCCGGACCAGCAGATCCCTGCCCTCAGCAGCTCTCTGCTCCCAGGCCCCCTGGAGGGGAGTTCTCGCCGCCTGGTCGGGCGGGCACTCCTGAGGCAGCAGAGCGGAGGAGACCACCAACGCCGCCCACCTCTGCCCACATCCCTGGCCCAGGAGGGTACTGTATACGGCCTCTGGGTACCCGTAGAGGAGGGCC
>NW_022651618.1:0-3948 GCF_011064425.1 Rattus rattus
TGTATCTGGTTTGATGTGGAGGTCCTTGATCCACTTGGACTTAAGCTTTGTACAGGGTGATAAGAATGAATCGATTTGCATTCTTCTACATGCTGACCTCCAGTTGAACCAGCACCATTTGTTGAAAATGTTATCTTTCTTCCATTGCATGGTTTTAGCTCCTTTGTCAAAGCTCGTGACTATAGGTGTGTGGGTTCATTTCTGGGTCCTCAATTCTGTTCCAATGATATATCTGCCTCTTTTTCTTTAATGCAACAGCAAAAAACAAAAACAAAAACAAAACCCTACAAGACCAAAATGGACCACAAAAACATTTAAATCTTGGAGATGAATTCTTTATTATTTTTCATATTTTATTCTGAGTATGTAGTTTATTGACTGCCTCCTATTTATTTCATCTGCTAATTACTATGTGAAATAATTATACACTCTAAGAATTATAAGATCATTTCTACAAAACAAATTTTACCAAGTGAGGACATCTCTGGACCAGCTACAGTAGATATTTTATGTCACCTACCAGTGCACAAATATTATGTTTTCATCTGCATCTCTCCTTTCTGGGACTAGGAGATAGGGATTGACCTATTGAGTTCCCTAAATCCATGCTCTGTAATGTTCCCTTGGCTTTTCTGATTGGACAAAATGTTATAGTTAAACACAGACACACAGATACATACAGACGCACATAGACATGTACACACACACACACACACACACACACACACACACAAAGGAAAGGGGAGGAAAGAGGGTGGACCAAGAAATAGAGAGATCAGAGATTGTTTTACAGGGAGATACTTGTTTTCATTTCATTTGTCCACAAGAAGCTCCATCCCTGTATGATGATGAGAGCAGGTGGATTTTAAGTTTTAACCTGTGAGGCTTTGGGGGATGACAATTAGACCTTGGAAGAGCCGCCGATTCATTTGTTCTTACAGCGGTTAGTGCTCTGTCATCATAGGATTCGATAATACTACAATAAGATGTTAGAAAGTAAGCTGTATTCCTGGCTAACCCTTTGGCTTGCAATGCAGCGTCTCTGTCTCCAACTTACTCGAACCATGAAACCAGCCTTCATATTGTGAGATGGTATCCCCAGGATTTCCCAGTAAATGTTAACCGGATGAATTCACTGGGTCTTGCAATCTTAGCCCTAAATAGCATAAAACACCAGATTACAAAAAAATAAAGATAAAAAAATAAACCATGGAGTTAGACTAATTACTAATTTCTTTTCCAATGCTCATTTTTATTGTATCTTATCTTATCTTTGCTATTGGATTAGATTATTTATTGTCTGAAGTATTAAGTTCAAAATCAACTGTCTCCATGCATCCTGGACTGTATTAAAAAAAACACTCACATGGATGGTTTATTATTTTTATTTCCATGTTTGCTTCTATTGATCAACTTCCAGGACTGTCACTACTAGAACTCATTGGATTTTTACCACCTTCCTGCATAACTCTACTTGTAAAGTTAGAGCTAACTAATTTATTCTATTTACAGCATGTTTCAGATGAAAGGAATGTGTTTCAGAAATGTGAGATTGCAGCATTATGTTGCCCAGGTTTTTAAGTAATGGGCAGCAATGGGGAGAAAATCCTGCAACTTTATATCCCTGGCTGGGTGTGACCCACTCTTATTTTTCTTACATATATCTATATATGATGAGTACACAAAGACATATGTCAGAGAATGATAATCATGATCATTTTATTGTTTTGTTATGTTCCTTATTTTGTGTATTTTAATAAAGTGTTTTTTTTATTGCTATTTTCTTCTGACCAGAATTGAATTGAATCATGTGGTTTTTGAAAATTTCTACTGTAGTGTAACACCTTGGTGTTTAAACATCCCATGCATTTAACACATATTTTGAGTTGAATTTTAAACCTCATATGCATTGTTGCTTAATATTAATTACTAAGCCCCATGAAATGCTTTATTAATATAATTTCTACTACTTAAAGAATACATTCTGAATGCCATTTAGATTTTATATAGGTATGTAGAATTCTAAAACAAGATGAAAATATTCCTGGTATGTCTTTGACTACTATTATTCTACCGTCTTATCTGGAAATAGAACTTTCAATTTTTCTAATTGTACCAGAATCCAGAATTCTGAATTACCACAGGAATAAAAAAGTTTTGTTTCAAATAAAAAAATAGTCATAAACTGCCATAACATTTAATAGGTGTTAACACATCACACAGAAAAATTTAGACTTAAATATAGGAAAGGATGTGTTGTTCACTTACAGAAACTTTTAGGACATTAATTTTAATAAATCTCAACCAACTTAGAAAGTAGTGTAGAATGCATGTGTATGTTTAAAATGGCCTTGATTCAGGACAATGCAAACATAAACTGGTAGTGGCTGGAGCTGCATGCACAAGATAAATCCATTCAAAATCACAGCACAGATGCCAAACCTGAGGAGATATAACCAATAGTTTCTAGGGGAAAGTCAATTTTCTTGAGTTGTATGATCTTTACTGGAGTAGATAGACTTATATCAAAACACATGCAGGCACTAAGATTTGGTGAGTTTAAACAGAAAACTAAAATGAGATGGGAAAGTGGGTGGTAGGGATTGGGCAGGAGTTGGGGAGAAGAAATGGGACGTGGACTTGATCAAAACACATTACATGAATGTTGGAGCATTCATCAATAGCAGGAAAGGTCCTTTTTCCTGTCAAGGCTTGATGCCCCAATGTAGGGGAATGTCAGGGTGGGAAGTTGGGAGGGAGTGACTGGGTCGGGGCCCACCCTCATAGAAGCAGGCTTCTAAAGGGGAAACAGGAAAGGGGATAACATTTGAACTGGAAGTAAAAAATAACCAACATAAAAAAATAAAATTAAATAAAATAGTTTCGATGTATTTTATAATTAAATACTCAAGTGAGAATTTCAAATTGTACATGTGGTAGGTAAGGTCTTTTTAACTGAAGCACTGTGTATAATGATCAAGTTCTCAAGTCCATAGGGATAACATTTATTATCATAAAGAGTCCTACACTATTTGAAATCTGAGGTTAAACACTTACTACAAGGTTTACAAGGAAAGTATGAATCTCAAGAAAATTCATTGCTTGAGAAACGTGAATTTATTGTCAAGGGGATAAAAAGAATCAGTCATCTGAATGCTTAATACACTCCATCAAAAGCTGTTAATAAACTGCTCACCTCATTTGCCTGTTGCTCCAAAGTCCACAATTTAAGACACGTCTAAGCACTAAACTACAGTTTTTTATGACCCTGCCAAAAGTAAATATTCACATGGAATCACTATGGAAAAAGTCAAAGAACAGCCCAGGTCATGCACCGATTTTACATTATTGGCTAAGAAGGGAGTTTCCACTCAAATGGAAAGAGATTGCCACTACTTGTGTATCATGTATCCCAAACTGAGCTTTCTAAATCACAGATCCACCATAGTGGATAATTTATAGTTGCTCTACTAGTTATCACTCGCTGTATACTGATTTCTAAGTAATATGACTATTACAAAATGTCACCACACTGAGAGATGATTGAAACTGAATGGTTAGGTGGTAACCAAGAGCTCTATGGCAGAATCTAATCATCATTATGTACGTATCGGAAAACATTTGTTGGACTAATAACAGATGATATTTGGAGATGCTTATCTCAACTCCTAATCCATATGTGTAATTTTCATTATAGGTAATTAGAAGTTGCTACTTGTAGCAATGGAAAGACAGAATAGATTTTTTCTTTCTTAAATGAAAGAAAATTGCATCAGCAAAGGAACAGACTGCTGAGGTCAGAGGGGTGCTGGAGCAGACAGTGTTTGTGAAGTGAGGGACCAGGTTTTAGTGTAAAAAAAATTCCCATTGGCCAAGCAATGGAACCATAAGGAAATTATTCTAATGAATATGAAGCACAATGGGAGGTATTTATCATAAAATAGCTTG
>NW_022651619.1:0-3975 GCF_011064425.1 Rattus rattus
TATCTCACACAGACTGTTGGATTGTTACTCTGCAGGCCCTGGTTTGCAGAGCACTCCCCCCCATGACTTCTGCTCACCTTACTCCCTCTCTCTCTCTCTCTCTCTCTCTCTCTCTCTCTCTCTCTCTCTCTCTCTCTCTCTGTGTGCGTGTGTGTGTGTGTGTGTGTGCGTGTGTGTGTGTGTGTGTGTGGTGTGTGACTGTACATGTGCATGTGGGCTGTGTGTACTCCATCCCTATTCAGATACACCATCCCTTGGGTATCTGAAACACATGTTGATTTATACCTTGATTTATACTTTCTAGTATTGTCCAACGTTCTGCATGTTCTAGCATACTTGCGTGAGGGCTGGTTTCTGATCCGAAGGGTTTCCTTAATACACTGTTCCACCTCCAACTTCAGGCTGTCCTATGCTTTTGCCTTTCACAGGATCTGCTGACTCAGTGATGGTATCGGTTTTTAGCTGTCTGGTTCAGTTTCAACCTTAGTGGGTCCTTGGGGACAGAATCCTCTCAGAGGTCATACCCCTCCCTAACATTAAAATATCTCTAATGACCTTGACCTAGGACAGCTTCCTATTTCACACTGAGAGGGATAAAATTGCTGTGCTGTTCCCTATGGGGAGGTTAAAGGATTTCTTCTTTACGAGGGAAGGATCCGCATGGGGTTCATGCCTACACCCTGGAGGCAGGTTTTCTCTAGTTTCTTTCATGAACTTCCAACCAATAAAGGTCTATGGAGAAGAATTTCTGAGGCGGTCAACTCAACCTGGGGTCTGTGGTTCTACGACATAGTGGTTCCACCCTTTATTCCCATTTTCTTGCATAAAGCTAGAGCCATTATGCTGGCTAGTTTGATGTCAACTCAGTACAAGCTAGAGTAACCTCAACTGAGAAAAGATCTCTGTAAGATCTGTCTGTAGGGCATTTTCTTAATTATGAGGGGGGGGAGGGCCCAGCCTATTGTAGGTGATGCCATACCTGGGCTGGTGGTCCTGAGTTCTCTAAGAAAGCTGTCTGAGCAAGCCATGGTGAACGAGCTAGTAAGCAGCACCCCTCCATGGCCTCTGCATCAGCCCCTGCCTCCGAGCTCCTGCCCTGTGGGAGATCCTGTCCTGACTCCCTTCAGTGATGGACTGTAGGAGTATAAGCCAAATAAACCCCTTTCTCTCTAATTTGCTTTTAGTGGTGGCCTTTCACTACAGCAACAGAAACCCCAAGACACTATGTTTTGTATGCTAATGAGTTGACTCACAGACAGAGAGGAGAGAGGGTAGGATTTAGGGCCTCATGGCCTAGCCTCCTGGGGGGATAGGGAAGTAGGACTAAAGGTTGAGTTAATCACATATGGGCAGTGGTTTAAGAACTCATGACTAACAATGAAGCTTCCGAATCCCGGGAAGCCTGTGTTTGAAGAGCTTTGAGATAGCTGAATCTTGAAATTCTATGATTTTTGGGATGTCTGGTTGTTCTGGGATGCATATCAACCCCTTCCGACTCAAACAAAACAAAACAAAAACAAAAATAAAAACAAACAAACAAAAAACCAAACAAAACAAAACAAAAACAACCAACCTATTTTCAAGTTCCTTTCTGTGTTTAGTTTTAAGTTCCTTTATCTACAGGACCAGGAACTTGTAAAAGAGGTTGTACGTACGATCCCTCGCCTTGCAGGATGAGCCCCCCCCCACAGTTTACCTTCACATTTAGGTTTACATGTAGACTGTTCCGCTGGCCCTCCAAAGTGTCTGCCCTCCTTTTGACGTCTGGTTAATCACCGAGCCTGCATCTTCAGCTCTTCAGCGCAGGAAGTTACAGTTTGGATGATAACACTGCTTTCCTTGCTGTTCGGATAGAGGCAGGCTCCATGGAGAGTATATGTCCCAGGGAATCCCGAAGTCTCTCCTCTGATTTCATTTTGGAATTATACTTTAGGAATTTAGTGCAGTGGTCCACGCTTGCTTCGAGATACAGAAGGGTTCAGAACAGTTGTACAGGAAATAGCCTCAAGGGCTATGTTCAGGAAGGGATTGAGGAGCTATGGAAAGATCGGCAAACTGGTGCACAAGTTTATCTTCCTCTTCTTATACAGGAGGTTAGCTCTGGCAGTGTCCTCAAAATAATCCATAAAGAACCCTAAGTGGGCCTTCTCAAGACCCTGAAACATGTTATAAGAGCAACAGTGGAGTTTAACTCCTTCAGAACAGACCGTCTCAGGGTATCCCAAAACTAGAATGTGAAGAACAGTATGTGGTAGTTGTCTTAAGCTGAATCAGGGACCTCCTCCCTAGGGCACCATGGCCTGAACACTGTTACCCTTACTCTAGTGAAGTCTAAGTCCCCATCCATGTTCTTCCATTTTATATAATTACACATAACTCTCTGAGTCCTGGTAAAATCTAATTCTAAGAAGAGAACACCTCCTTCGTGGAAGCACCCACCCCGAAGGAGGCAAGAGGGAGAGAAAGTGAGTAGAGGAGAAATAGAAGGCCCACGTTAGCTGGGATTGGGCCATTGCTACTCAGCACAGCTCGTGATTTCTCTTGTTTCTTTGCTTGCTGTGGTTAAACTTTTGACTCCTTGATCTATAATTGTGTCCTGCCTGAATTATTATTATTATTATTATTATTATTATTATTATTATTATTATTATTATGGAACACAAGAACAGAGATTGCTGCTGGGGTCAACACTAGAGGAAACAGAGCTTCCCAGAAGACATACATGTACATTGTTATGCTGTAATGACCCCAGCTTCCCATGTTCCAGCGTTGAACATGGCTCAGGTACATCCAAAGTCCCCATTAGTACCTCTGAGCGTGCTGGGATTTAGCACATATACAGGCCAAGCTATTCCCACAGGGTCACCTCTCTTAACCTCTCTTTGGGGAGGAAGGGCTAATCTGTAGTTCAAAACACAGACATCGATTTGGTTCCCCTCGAAGATTTTTATTTTATTTATTTTACAAACTGAAACCACAGCTACAAACATTTCTCTTCACTGGCTTCTGCCCACTTCCAACACAGTTCTTCAGCCTGTGTGATAAGAAAGCTCTCTGGGCTACAGACACCTTCTGGGGAACAGCATTGACCAGGTTGCTAATGGCTTCCAGGGTTGTGCCGCCTTCAACTTCATTTCTGAGTGCTTCCCTCGGTTGCTTTCTCCACCTCCATAGCCCGGAGGCCAGTCCAGAAAGCTACTTCCTTGTATTTGAGCTTCTGAGCTTGCTGGATGGTGGTCCCAATCTGAAGGTAACTCTCTTTCTCATCATACTCTGGCCAGTGTGGCAATCCCTCCCCATTTGGGTTCCTGAGAATGGAATCAGATAGAGCTTTGTAAGGCTGCTCTGCGGTCCTCAGGTTTCTTTGAGGGTTTATATATTGCCAAGAGGCTGCAGAGCCCCTGAAACACACACTTTCTGCAGGGCAGCCTGCCCAGTTTTGGAGAGTTTTCATTGTTAGAACACTACAGCCATTGCTTTGGTCACTTAGACTTTAGAAACTGTCCCTTCCTATCAGGAGTGTCCCCAGCACCCCACATTGCCCACCAAACCTGCTCTGTCTTTTTCACCAGGCTCACCCATTCCGAGCAAAATTGCCCCAAAACTTCATCATCATGGTGCTGAGGTTGATCTCCTCCTCGGAGGCGCCCTCTGTGGGGAAGAAGACAAGAGTCTACTGTTCATGGTGTGGTTCATGGGTGGTAGCATCAGTTGGGAGTGTTTAGACAGGGCAGTCTTTACCACATACCATCTACCTGCTGAGTGGGAATCGGCATTCGTAGAAGAGTTAGGCTGAGTGTTCTCTTTAAGCTTGGACTATCTAGAATTCACAAATGGGCACATAGTTTGCCCATGTCTTTGTTTGTCACGGACATCTGCTCCTTCCTCTTTACCTAATGCCACAATGCCAAACCCCAGAGTTTTCTCTGCCTCATGAGTGCTGATTTTAGATCTTCTCTCATTCTTTCATTTTCA
>NW_022651620.1:0-3978 GCF_011064425.1 Rattus rattus
CTCTCTCTCTCTCTCTCTCTCTCTCTCTCTCTCTCTCTCTCTCTCTCTCTCTCGCATCATTTACTGAGAGAATTAAGCTGATGTTTCATGTTTCCAGTTCTGCTCTCCTGAGTGAGTTCACTGAAAGTTAAAGTTAAAGTAGTTGAAATCTATGCACCATCTCCCCGGATGGGGAGACTTGGCTCTGCTCCACTTCATCTTCCTGACTTCCTGATTTGCAGATCTGTCACCGGCCCTGCTGCGAGATCTCCTTTATTCTGTGTTCCTTTTATCTTTACCCAGAGACTTTCAAGAATCAGTCTTTGTTCCTTCCATCTCCACAGTTACTTTGGTATTTGAATATTTTCCTAGGTCTCCTCCTGCTACTGAGGAGTTTGTGGATGCCTAGTTTGCATATGGAATGAGAGCTGGGATGCTTAATAATTAGCGCAGAAGGCGGCCCGCAAATCCCCACTGCACCCCATATCGCATACCCGTCTGTGCTCATTATTTTTACCGGTTTTGGTAATGTTCTGCTTCTCGAAGACTAAATGAGTCACAGTCTCTTGCCTTGAAGAATCATATCCATTTTGTACAGCTCTGTTGCTTATTTTTAATCCAACACCTTTATTGTTCCTTTGTCGGGTTCCGGTTTCTGATTTTCGTTTCTCCCATGGTACTTGTTCAGTTTTCTATATGCCATTTCCTCTACTCCCTCCCCTCATGTCTAGCCAGCCTTCTTACCCCCGAAAGGAGACTGTAAGCACCCTGATAAACACGGGGGCAGGGAGACCTGAAAGTAATTTTTTTTGGAACACTGGCTAAAACATATTAAAATTTTTCTTCGATCCTTAGTATTTGTCTGCAAACCAGCACACCCTAGATCCAGCTGCCTCTATTCACATCCAGCACCTGACACACAAAAGCAACTAATGATGCCCTAAGATGAAGGGAGCGGGAGGTGGGCTTCGTGGGGAAAGCGGGACACTATTGACTAAACACAGCAAAAGGAAATGCTTCTCCTTCTTTCTGTTATGGTGTTTACATCGAGGGGTAGATAAAGCCACGCATTTGATTCCATTCATCAAAGAGCATTTGACTGAGCACCTTGGTAATGACATGGACATCTGCATGCTTTAACTTCCAGTGTGTTTGCATCAACCACACAGAAGCAAGGAGTCAGATAATAAACGAGTTGTTCTATGTGCGAGATTATAGGTAAAAATGGTATCTGTGTATTGTATATAAGCATAGAAGTTGAAAGACCTGTGCAGTCTGATGAGCCTAGTTCCTGGACCCCACACTCCTCTCCATCCGATTGCCTTCTTCTGGATTTCTTATCCAAGGCCAAGGGATGTACATATGAAAATCCGAGACTCGGAAGGGTTTACAGATCAGTGATGGAGGGTTGGGGACATAGCTGGGTTGGTAGAGTCCTTGCCTGGTATGTGCCAGGGTCTGGGTTCTATCTCTAGCCCTGAAAAACTAATTAGTTACAGAGACAAGCAAGACACATAGAGGCGAATGAGAAGATGAGAGTGGCAGTTGGTAACATTCAGAGTGCTGCCCTGTGCCAAGCAGTGCTTTCCACACAATGACTCATTCAAACCCGTCCGCTGTCTTCTCAGATGGGCTTTATTCTTAGCCTTGATGCAGAGACGAGGCCACGCAGGCACAGAGAGATTTAACTACTTGGCTACAGCCCCCGAGCTAGGGAGTGATGGACTTCAAATCATCTGAATTAGCGTCTGAAGTCAGCTGCTGGCCCCTCTGCCTGTGTCGGGTTGCTGTGCTGTATCCCTACTACTTTTCTGGAAAACACTATGTGGGAGGCAGTCCATGTTCATGACCTAAGGAGTATGTTGGAGTGTCCGGAGAATTTGTGTGAGGGTCGGGACCGGAGAGAGAACCATTTGTCTCTCCCATACAAAAAATAATGTAGAACAGAAATAGGAGGCAAGAACCATCCAACTGGAAGGTGCTAAGACAACGGGAACGACAAAAAGAGGGAAAAGGGAGTCTTCTCAATGGCATCCCTGCTAAGTGTGGCAAAGGTCGTCCTGTAGGGGCATTATGATGTGTTAGATGCAAATTAAAGTGTGGTTCATCGACAACGAAATTTAAGTCTACACCCAGAAGTGAACTTTTGAGAAAAAACCCCAAAGGCTATGTTTGGTAAGGGGCTGAAATTTTCAAAAAATTTTCCTGTTATAAACAGAACAGCTTGCGGAGGGAGCAGTGTCAGACATAAGAAGAGCAGTCAGCAATGACCACAGTCAACAGAGGAGTGTGAGGTCCCGTGGGGACAGAGGCTGTAAGCCGTATTCACTGATGTGTGTGTGTGTGTGTGTGTGTGTGTGTGTGTCTGTGTCTGTGTGTGTATCTCTGTGTGTGTTTATATCTCTGTGTGTGTATGAGTGTGTGTGTATCTGTGTGTGTATATATATCTCTGTGTGTGTATCAGTGTGAGTGTCTCTGTGTGTGTGTATATATCTGTGTGTGTGTATGAGTATGTGTGTATGTGTGTGTATATGAGTGTGTGTGTGTGTGTGGTATCTCTCTCTGTGTATATCTATGTGTGTGTATCTGTGTGTGTGTGTGTGTGTGTGTGTGTGTCTGTGTGTGTCTGTGTGTATCTGTGTGTGTAGGGGTTGGGGGCTCCTCAGGGGCCTGAGTAACTATCAAAACTGGGAAACTGAGATATTCCAGAGGTGATGCAAAGCCTCCAAGTTTAGGAAAAGAAAAAAGAAAAAAAAGCATTTACAGAGAGGCAAGAAAGTTGACCAGAGTCACGCTCAAGTTTGCAGCACTGAAAAGAGGAGACTGGGAGACACAAATTGAAACATCGAGAGTTGATCAACAAGTACTTGCTGAATGCCTATTTTGTGTTAAGCCTGGGAGGGGACAGTGACTGGGCAGAATGTTTCTCACAGAGCCTGAGGTCTCACTTACACAGATTCAAAGAAAGTCAGTTGGTAGGTGGTGGGAGTTACCTCCAGGATTGCTAACCTCTCCCTCCCTCTCCTTGCTAGCTCCCTTTATACGTAACCTTCTAAGAGACTTGATTATTTCAATTTACTGTCTCACCTCAACAAAAGAATTACTATGCACAATGGCTTTTCTGCATAGAATTTTTTGTTTAAAAAAATGTCAATTTAGGGACCCTAAAAGAGGCAGAGAAAGAGTGAAGGCAAGTATTGATTTGGGTTTATCAATGATAAGGATTATTAGAGTCCAGGGTCCCAACCAGAGTACACTATCAAAAAAGAAGAGAAAGAATATTTTTGAACAACAATTTCTTCACTAGTGGTTGAGCTGAAGAGGCTCAGCTCCTGGTATTGTCACAAACCCCTGGGCTAGTGACAGCTATTCGCAGCTCATATGTGTGCATGTCGCTGAGCCTCAGGCCTACCTCCAGAGCATATAAACCAGTGTTGGCTGCTTTTATTATATAGGTAAGAGGTGCCCACAGCTGTTCGAAGTCCATGGCCTATTTCATGTGACCTGTGCAAGAGGCTTTTAAAGTCTTGAGACATTTAATGTTCAGGTTTGGAGTTCAGAGGTTACCAGAGCTTTCTCACTGCTCTTGAAATACCAGTCTGGGTATGCTTTGGTGTCTGGCTATATTTGGGGTGACAGCTCTGGGAGTTCTTTACCGGGCCACACTGAACAATCTAACATTTCAGCAGCCTGAAAAAACAAAACAAAACAAAAACAAAAACAAAAACAAAAAAAAACCAAAACTGGAGCCTACACGTCTGAGTTCAAGGTAAGTGGGACCTGTCTCCTTCAGAGACAGTTCACAAGGACACAGCTTAACTTACTCCTTAATCATTTCTATGTGGACCCTGTACTGGCCCTGGGAAAGCTCAGCAAAGGAGCCTATCTACAGCAGGAAACGGACTGAAGAACTATGGCTGCACTAGCTGTGAAGGAGCTGTTCGATAGGGAGGCTCTGGCAAGAGACATTAGAACTAACACGTCAGAGAAGGAATTCAG
>NW_022651621.1:0-3915 GCF_011064425.1 Rattus rattus
AAATCTGACTGCCATGTGGTCCTGTCAGGTTAAGGTGTCTAAGATGGCTCTGGTCAACTAATGGGCATGGCGCCTATCAGGGGATGAAGTTAATCTTCTGGGAGCCACAGAGCCCTCTCTCAGCAGCTCAGCAGTAGAGGAGAGAGAGAGAGAGAGAGAGAGAGAGAGAGAGAGAGAGAGAGAGAGAGAGAGAGAGAGCACTTTGAGTGGAGCAGCACCCACTGTGTTAACCCCTGCTTCTCTTCCTCCTCCTCCTCCTCTCAGCACTGGTTGAAGGAGCACCAGGCACCTTGAGAGAAGCCGACTGACACCAATACTGTGACCTTGGACTTTCCAGCCCCAGAGCCATGATGCCAATACATTTCTGTTCTTTGCAGCTCTCCTGTCCCCAGTGCCCTGCTATAACAACAGGAGGCAGGGTTTAGAGGACCAGGCTTGTCAGAATTAGGATTCCGTCTCATCTTCAACCCTGATTCAGAAGGACAGCTTACTCTGAACCCCTCAGGGAAGCCATATTCTTGGTTCTGTCCTTGGGGTCATCTTTGTCTACCCGCTGTGCTCTGGAAGAGAGGTATCACTGGGAGCATCCCAGATTACAAGGAGCAGGAGCAGGCTAGGCCACAACCTAAATGTTAGGGGAAAGAAAGGCTGTGCTCGGGAAGCCCCAACATGTCAGCTATCTGTCCCAGTATGCCAGTTAAAGAGACACATTGAGAACAGCAGGTAAAGAGGTCCAGTGACCCCCAAGTTCATCTTCAGGTTAGCAGAGAGGGAATTGGGAGGAAGACAGGAGGTGTGCATACCTCAGCTCTGGTCCTGCAAGGTGGTGCAGGAAATTGTTAGTCTGCTCGTTGCTGTATTTCCTTGATAGGACTAACCCAGTTCAGGAGATCTTCCCTAGTGTACAGCTTCTCCATCCTAGGTCACTGTCCTCATCTGAAGGGGTCTGTCTGTCCTGAGAGACCCTGCTGTTTCTGGAATCCTGAGTGAACATTAACTTAGGGCATGACTTACCTCCTTTCTTTCATCCTGAAAGCTGAAAGGACAAGGAAAGGGACAAGGAAAGGAAGACAGGGTAGAAAGCTATTCCTTGTAATGAGCATTCCTATGCATAGTCAAGTATGGGTCTGAGCTAAAGTAAAGGAGACTGCAGCAAAGATAGAGACCCAGGCTTCGCTCCATGTTTTCTTACCCTGGGGGCCCAAGGAAGAAGCCAGCACCTTTAGCAAAAGCAGATTCTGGGCATTTGTTCTAGAAGGGCAATTAGGAGACTAGACACACACCTAAAGAAGCCTAGCCTCTACTTCCAGTGCCCTCACCTCCGAGCTGTGCATCACCTCCCATCTGTGCCCTGACTTCTCAGCTGTGCCCTGACCTCCCAGCTGTGCCCTGACCTCCTAGCTGTGCCCTCACCTCCCAGCTGTGCCCTCACCTCCCAGCTGTGCTCTCACCTCCCAGCTGTGCATCACCTCCCAGCTGTGCATCACCTCCCAGCTGTCCGGTCACTCCTCACTTCCCAGTTATGCCATCCCCTCCAGTTATGCTCTTATCTTCCTACTGTGCAGTCACCTTCCAGCTGGACTACCACTTCCCAGCTGTGCATCACCTCCCAGCTGTGCAGTCAACTCCCTGTTGTGAGACTCCCGCTTGCACTTCTGCAATCCATCAATGTCTCTATTTATAGAGGTTTTCAGAGTGTTGGAATCTGTGGAGGGCAAACACGTTCCATTCCCCCAAGGCTGTCCAGTGTGGGCCAGACTCATTTTCTGGAGGCCCATTTGCTAGAAAGAGGGGGCGGGGGAGAATATTAAGCCTCCATGTCTTCCCAAAAGAAAGCATGTCCCCTAAACCCTGGCTTCCATCCCAGGTCTCTCTCCCCAGGCAGTTCTGCCTACCAAAGGTGAGACCTTACCCAAGCCACCATCCTGCTAGGAAAGGCCTGCCAGGCCTTCAAAGTCGAACTGAAGTGCAGCATCTCCCCAAAGGGGCCAGATCTCACAGTGTGAGAAATGTCTTCCTTGTTTTGTTGTATCAAAAGTACCCTGCCTGGGGTTGGGGATTTAACTCAGTGGTAGAGCGCTTGCCTAGCAAGCGCAAGGCCCTGGGTTCAGTCCCCAGCTCCTGGGGAAAAAAAAAAGTACCCTGCCTCCTAAGCGCCAATAAGATGCCATAAATCTCCCTCTCTTCCACCCTATAAAACTTTTATACAAATCTCTTAATCTCCCTCACCTGGTAAAATTTTTGCTCTGGTAAAGGCTCTGCATTCCTGAAACCTGGTGGTCTGGAGCACACACCCCTTCCCCCTTTCCTTCATTTCCTTTGCTCTGACTCTTTTTAAACTAGCCAGTCTTCAAAGTCTGTGAGGTAGGACCCTAGCCAATGGGGGAAAGACAGTCACCACCTTCCTTAGCAAAAGGTGAGTGAACTTTCTGCTCCTTGTGCTCGTTACCACTGTTTGAATTCTGGCGCTCCCTTTTTACAACAAGAAATTCATTTCCTTGCCAAGCTACTTTGTTTATATGTTCCTTTGTGGACACCAAGATTTTTCTTGGTTTCTAACACCGGGTGCTCTGGCCTCACATCAACCACACTGGGTTGATCCCTTCTGCAAACAGCTCCTGCCTCCTCCACCAGCCAAAGGGTCAGCAGGCTCAAGCAGCCTATGGTTGAGGCTCCCGGGACTTCAGAGTAGGGTGGCCCAGGCTCAGGGGAGCAGCCCAGCCAGGAGAAGCCTGACTGAGAGACTAACAGTCGTCACTGGGTGCCATGGGGGCCTGCCCTGAAACAGTGGTCTCTTCTGGGATATGATCAGGATAATTTAAGAGGGTGAGGCAGAAAAGGAAAGGGTCCCATAAAGGAGTATGCAGGATCACCTCAAACAAACGGGCCGGAGACTGGAACTCAGCTTTGTGGGGGCATTGGGGTACCCTGAGCTAAAGCTCACTCTTTGATGTGGGAATGCTGGGGGAAACATGGTCAGTTTTGGGGGCAAGGAACTCCAGCCAGCTTCTTGATAAAGTCCCTAGGCTCTTGGCTGAGAGTCTTTGGGGTCAATGTATCTGGAGAAGTGCATTTCTCACGGTGAATGAATGAAATAAGGAATGAATGGCTGTGGGGTGTCATTGAACAATTCAGACATTTCCAAGCATTGGGCAGACCCAGCGCTTCAATCGTGTGAGCCTGAAGTACTCACCGTCCCTCTTCAAACCATGTTTCTTCAGTAAGGCAGAGTGTCAGCCCTACCCTTGCCAGAGATAAAAAGGTGGGGGGTCTCCAGAAAGTGAGAAGGGTGACACTTGGTCTCTCAGCTCCAGTCTATCCACAGGAAGCAGAACATGGGCCAGTAAGGACTATGTGGGTGAAGAAGCCACAGAAGGCAGGCTCAGTGCCCAGATTAGAACCACAGGAGCCCTACAGAAACCACATCAGGGCCACCACAGCCCCACCCGCCCACAGGGACTTCCGCTGTTGCCTCTCCCAGGCGAAAGCCTCCACAGACCTGCTCACTGGTGTGCTCCTGTGTCCTCAGCACAGGCTGCTCTCCCACCCCATCCTAAAGCCTTGGGGCTCCTGCTCCTGTGGTTCTAAGCTCATACTCCTCCATTGCAAGGACAAATCCTGATGTCACTTGTGATTCTAGGCTAGATCAACAACTGCACATGCTGTATCCCTCCCTCTTCAGGCATGGTACCCACTGCACCAGGATCTCTTTCCAGCCCTTTCCTCTCTGCTCAAGCAAAATCTCTGTGGTTGTCTTAGGTGCTCTTAGGGAAGGGAAGCTCCAACTGGTTACACTGAGACAATCCCCATGCCTGGCACTCTTTCCTCAGGTTAATCCCCACCTACCTCCTGTTTCCTCCCACTGCAAAACCACTTGAGCTCCCACCTGCCTCTGCCTCCAAGTACTGGAATCAA
>NW_022651622.1:0-3912 GCF_011064425.1 Rattus rattus
TATACATGGACTGACCCTGGACTCTGACCTCATAGGTAGCAATGAATATCCTAGTAAGAGCACCAGTGGAAGGGGAAGCCCTGGGTCCTGCTAAGACTGAACCCCCAGTGAACTAGACTGTTGGGGAGAGGGAAGCAAGGGGGGGAGGGTTGGGAGGGGAACACCCATAAGGAAGGGGAGGGGGGAGGGGGATGTTTGCTCGGAAACCGGGAAAGGGAATAACACTCGAAATGTATATAAGAAATACTCAAGTTAATAATAATAATAAAAAAAAACTGCAAAGCTTTTGTAAAGCAAAAGACACTGTTATTAGGACAAAACGGCAACCAACAGATTGGGAAAAGATCTGTACCAATACTACATCTGATAGAGGGCTAATATCTAAAATATACAAAGAACTCAAGAAAGTAGACTCCAGAAAGCCAAATGACCCTATTAAAAAATGAGGTACAGAGCTAAACAAAACATTCTCAGCTGAGGATTATCAAATAGTCAAAAGCACAGAATAATACTAAACTTAATATGTAGAAACAAAAACCATAGTAGGTAAAACAATTGTTCACATTTGCATACAATAAAGGAAATTTTCAAGTATCACGATCTTTGATTTCAAACTGTGCTACAGGGCAGTAGTAAGAAGAATCCACATTTCATTAGTTTAAAGCAGACAGGGTGACTATTAGAATTTAACAAAAAAGGCTAAAAAAATCTAAAATAAAGGAGTTGTGTAATATTTCTTTTGAATACTCTGCAAAGTATTAAGGATACAAAATAGTAATGAAGATAGGCAAATAACTAATTTTGTCATTACTCCACTCAAAACAGAGAGGTTACCTATCACTTTGGAACCTGAAGAAGGATTTCAAAGTCCCAGAGTTCAAAGGCAGTATCTGCTCTAAAACAATCAGGACTTGAATTTGCCCAGTTCACTGAAGTGTTGTGTCAGGCCACTGCTAACATCCCTTCTCGTACAGAACTTGCATTGTATATGCTCAGAGTCTGAGGAATTAGAAATAGCACTGGGAAAGGTGAACAAATTGCAATGATCAAATATGTAACATAGAACTCTGCAATAACATGTTTTCTTTTCCCACTTGAGAGGACAGAAAGAGTTACCAAGAAATCAAAATTAAAGAGAGGATCTTGGAAGGGACTATATGGAGCCTCGTGATGAGAACTACTTGGAATAAAGTTCAAATCCACACTTAAACCAGATCACATGAATATTTTTAAATGATTCAATAAACACTTACCATAAAAAATTGTGTGTGTCAAAAGATAATGTTTTCCAATCTATTATTGCACTTACAGGCACGGACTTTAAAACAGGAAAAAATGCACCAATGACCACAGTTCCATCCTGGTGTAGTAGGTATCCTGATTCAGTTATGCAGGAAGGGGTTGCAATTAAACAGATGAGAGTTCGCATCTGTAGAAACAAGGAGATTAAAAACCAAGAGAACAGCATATTAGTAGACGTTTCTGCCAAGACCTAAGTTGTAGAGTGGTACAACCCGTGGTATGTAACATATATATTCAGAGTTCATATGGCTGTGTGTGTTTATGTGTGTGGGGGTGAGGGGTTGAGTATAATGGTGTTGATATGATAACTGAGTTATGTCACTCTGATTAGCCCAAGGCATTTGCTAGGAGATTTTCTTTCACCCATTGAGAGTTCTGTGGCACGTTACCCTTCAGGCTCTCCATCTGAGGCACCATACTCAGGGAAAAAAACAGGTACTGTGTAATAGAATGTATTCTCTTCTCCAGGCAGAATCACAATTATTTCCTGCAAAGTCCCAGAGTTTTATTTAGGTTCTGTGTTTTGGCCAAAAGTCTTTACCAAGAAATTACTTAAGACCCATTGAAAAAAATGACGATGTATTACCTGAAAGGAAATCATTGTTGGAAAAAATAAAAAGGAAACAAAAGTTCCATATTAGGAATTGATGTAAAACTTAAAAATATTCATCCTATGGTTGATATTTTAAGGAACAGGGCAAAGAGAATGGATTGATTTGCATTTTTTTCTACATGCTGACCTCCAGTTGAACCAGCACCATTTGTTGAAAAGGCTATCTTTCTTCCATTGGATGGTTTTAGCTCCTTTGTTAAAGATCAAGTGACCATAGGTGTGTGGGTTCATTTTTGGGTCTTCAATTCTATTCCACTGGTCTATCTGCCTGTCTCTGTACCAATACCATACAGTTTTTATAACTATTGCTCTGTAATACAGCTTGAAGTCAGGAATTGTGATTCCCCCAGAAGTTCTTTTATTGTTGAGTATAGTATTCGCTATCCTGGGGTTTCATTTTATTCCAAATCAATTTGCAAATTGCTCTTTCTATCTCTATAAAGAATTGAGTAGGAATTTTGACAGGGATTGCATTGAATCTGTAGATTGTTTTTGGCAAGATGGCCATTTTTACAAGATTAATCCTGCCAATCCTTGAGCATGGGAGATCTTTCCATCTTCTGAGATCTTCTTCAATTTCTCTCTTCAGACACTTGAAATTTTTTTCATACAGACATTTAAATTGCTTGGTTAGAGTCACACAGTGGTATTTTATGTTATTTGTGACTATGTGAAGGGTGCGTTTCCCTAATTTCTTTCTCAGCCTGTTTACCCTTTGAGTAGAGGAAGGCTACTGATTCGTTCATGTTAATTTTATATCCAGCCACTTTGCTGAAGTTATCATTCTTGGTCATTGTCTGGTGGAATTTTGGGGGTCACTTCATTATACTATCATATCATATGCAAATAGTGGTATTTTGAATTCGTTCTTCCCAATTTGTATACATTTGACCTATTTTTGTTGTCTGATTTCTCTGGCTAGGACTTAAAGTACTATATGGAATAAGTAGGCAGAGAGTGGGGAGCATTGTCTAGTCCCTGATTTCAGTAGGATTCAAGTTTCTCTCCATTTAGTTTGATGTTGGCTACTAGTTTGCTGTATATTCCTTTTACTCTGTTTAGGTATGGGCCTTGACTTCCTGATCTCTCCAAGACTTTTAACATTAGGGGTGTTGAATTTTGTCAAATGCTCTCTCAGGATCTAATGTGATGATCTTATGGTATTTTTAGTTTGAGTTTGGTTAGATAGTGGATTGTGTTGATGAATTTTTGGATATTGAACTATCCCTGCATCCCTGGGATGAAGCCTAATTCATCATGATGGCTGACTGTATGTGTTCTTAGATTCCGTTTGTGCAAATTTTATTTAATACATTTTCTTCTATATTCATAAGAGAAATTGATCTGAAGTTCTCTTTCTTTTGTGGGTCTTTGCATCATTTAAATATAAGTGCAATTGTGTCTTCATAGAAAGAATTGGGTAGTGTTCCTTCTGTGTCTATTTTGTAAAATAGTTTGGACAATGTTGGTATAAGGGTTTCTGTGAAGGTCTGATAGATTTCTGCACTAAATACATCTGGTCCTGTTCATTTTTGTTGAGATTTTTATTATTATTATTATTAATTGATATTTCTTATGTACATTTCTGGAGGTTATTCTTTCCGGGTTTCCGGGCAAACATCCCTCCCTCCCCCCTTCCTTATGGGTGTTCCTCCCCACCCTCCCCCATTGGTCTCCCCGACAGTCTAGTTCACTGGGGGTTCAGTCTTTTAGCAGGACCCAGGGCCCCCTTCCACTGGTGCTCTATTAGATATTCATTACTCCAGTTCATCATATAGGTCAGAGTCCAGCCAGTCCCTGTATAGTCTTTAGGTAGTGGCTTAGTCCCTGGAAGCTCTGGTTGCTTGGCATTGTTGTACATATGGGGTCTCAAGCCCCTTCAAGCTCTTCCAGTTCTTTCTCTGATTCCTTCAACGGGGGTCCCGTTCTCAGTTCAGTGGTTTGCTGCTGGCATTCGCCTCTGTATTTGCTGTATTCTGGCTGTGTCTCTCAGGATC
>NW_022651623.1:0-3930 GCF_011064425.1 Rattus rattus
GACTCATCCTCAAAATCTTGTGTATCAATGTTCATAGTATGGAAAAGGCACTAAGTGTGAGCTGGAGAGATGGCTCAGTGGTTAAGAGCACTGACTGCTCTTCCACAGGTCCTGAGTTCAAATCCCAGCAACCACATGATGGCTCACAACTATCTGTAACGGGATCCGATGCCCTCTTCTGGTGTCTGAAGATGGCGAGTGTATTCATATGCATAAAATAAACAATTTTTTAAAAAAGAAAAGGGACTAAGTGGACGTAATCCAGCACCTCCCAGCCGGTGAATAAATGCATAAAATGTAGCACAATGGAGCATCATTTGGCCAAAAATTTTTAATGAGGTTCTGACACTCGCTGCAACACTGACATATCCTGAGGATACACTATAAGGAAGAGGCCTGGGCAGTACTGTGAGAACACTGGTGTGCCCTGTCCAGAACCAGGACATCCAGACAGAAAACCAGTGCTTGCCAAAGGCATGGATGTGACTGCCACTCTGCACAGGGCCATCACCAAATGGTACACTTGAAAGGGTTAACTTCAGGTTCCATCGCAGCACCGCAGGGGAGTACATGTCTATAATCCCAGCATGCACGGGGTGGGGGCGGAGACAGGACGGTCAGACTTGTAAGGTTAATCTTGGCTATATGGCTGGGTGAGGCCAGAGCTATATGAGACTGTCTCCTAAGGTAGGGGTGTGTGTGCGCGTGTGCGCGCGCGCGCGCGCGCGTGTGTGTGTGTGTGTGTGTGTGTGTGTGTGTGTGTGTGTGTGTGTGTGTTGTCTGATGCACAGGGTCCCGAGTTCAGATCACCAGTACCCACGTAAACACAGGGCATGGTGACGAAAGTCAAACATCCTATTCCTGAGGTGGCGAGAAATGGAGAGATTTGAATTCACTGGCGAGGCAGTCTAGCCATGGTGAATCCTAGATCATAAAACACGCCATCTGATGTCAACCACACAGACACACGCACACACACACACACACACACACAGACAGACACACAGACACAGACAGATACATACACACAGACACACACACACAGAGACAGACAGACACACACAGACACACATACACAGACAGATACACGCACATGCAAACACACACACACACACACACAGAGACAAACACATGCAGACAGACACACATACACACAGACAGACACACACAGACACACACGCACACACACACACACACACACACATGCACACGCACACACACGCATGTAAATTTTATGGTTTGAGATCTACCTCCACAGGTGTTGTTGCAAAGGGAGTGTCAGGATGTAGCTCAGTTGGGGTTGAGGATTTAGCTCAGTGGTAGAGCGCTTGCCTAGCAAGCACAAGGCCCTGGGTTCGGTCCCCAGCTCCAAAAAAAAAAAGAAAAAAAAGGAAAAAAAAGGATGTAGCTCGGTAGCAGGGCACTGACTTAGCATACACAGGGCTCTGGGTTCCAGCTACAACATAATTATCAGTTAATTATTTCATTGAATGGATATGGGAAACGTTGGCTTTCTTTTGACCTCAAGAGTGAGTTCAGGGGCTGGAGAGATGGCTCAGGGGTTAAGAGCACTGACTGCTCTTCCAGAGGTCCTGAGTTCAAATCCCAGCAACCACATGGTGGCTCACAACCATCTGTAATGGGATTCGATGCCCTCCTCTGGTGTGTCTGAAGACAGCGACAGTGTACTCAAATACATAAAATAAATAAATCTTAAAAAAAAAAAAAAAAGAGTGAGTTCAGAGGCTGACTGCTCATGAGATGGAGAATGGGTTCAACAGAGAAGCTGGGAAGAGATTCAACAGGAGCTCTTGGGAGCTGACCTGAAGCAGGTGACTGAGACAATGTCCTCCTCTGACGAGAAAGGTACAAAGGAAAGCACAGACCTTTTTTATGTTGCCCACCACGCTCCTCCTGCTGGGGTTCGGAGTGGAAGGAAGTTGACCTTCAGACGCGGTTACAGGTTTTTAAGTATATATCTATATTCAGTTACTTTGAAGAAACTGAACCTTTGCCAAGAACCTTTTAAAAAAAAAAAAGCCACTCAGCAAGGGAGCCTGTGAAAATGTCTGCTCTAATAATACATCCCACAGCTAGATGATAAGATGAACAAAATCACCGCTAAAACACTGCAGACAAAGGGCAGGACAATTCTGTGCAGCTAAGTGAGATGTCTCGGCGCGGTGGCTCCCACAGAGAATGTGCTCAGGGAGGGGCTGTCGCAGCATGCGGCTCCCACCTGTGGCCTTTCCATAGCCTCCGCTTGCGTCTAAAGGGCACGGCGGCGTCTGGGTTTCTAAACAACGAAGAGAACAGGAGCACACATTCCCCACGTTCTGCGTAAGCCGCGTTTCACAGGAGAATCGACGTCTTAGACTTCCATGTGCAAAGACAGATTCCTTTTGAGAAACTCTGCTCCCAGCAAATCAAGACCTCAGGAAAAGCAAGCGAGAATGTTCTGCAGCCTCGACCCGAATATGTGAGGTGCGGGCTTCTGACATTGGACTGGAACTCACTACAGGGCCAAAGCTGGCTTCAAACTTGTGGCAATCCTCCTGCTTCACCCTCCTCAGGGCTATAATTACAGGTATACGTCATCATGCCTGGTTTCTTTTGATTTTAAAGAAGATTTATCTTTAATTTTTTATATGTTTCGCCTGCAGGTGTGTCTGTGCACCACGTGTGTGCAGTACCCTAGGAGACCAGAAGAGGGCACCAGATCCACTGGACCGGGAACTAGACTTAGGTCCTCTGAAACGGTGAGACTTAACCACTGAGCCATCTCTCCAGCCCTCGGTTCTGTTTTTAAGTGTTTTTCCTTATCATGTGCCATGGCATTAGAACTCGAAACGTACTCAGCTACTGAAGCTTGTTACAATTATAGTCTTTTTCTCATTTCAATATAAAAATGATATATTTCACAAAAACATGTCATTTCAGGCTATATTCTCATACATAAACGAGTTGTTCTTGTTGACTTAAAAATGAAATTACAGGGGTTGGGGATTTAGCTCAGTGGTAGAGCGCTTACCTAGGAAGCGCAAGGCCCTGGGTTCGGTCCCCAGCTCTGAAAAAAAAAAGAACCCAAAAAAAAAATGAAATTACAGGCCGGGCAGTGGTGGTGCACGCCTTTAATCCCAGCACTTGGGAGGCAGAGGTAGGTGGGTCTCTATGAGTCTGAGCAAGTTCCAGAACAACCAGAGCGACACAGAGAAACCCTGTCTCAAACCGCCCAGCACCCACCCCCCCCTAAAAAAAAATTATGGGCTGGAGAGATGGCTCAGCAGTTAGGAACACTGGCTGCTCTTCCAGAGGTCCTGAATTCAATTCCTAGCAACCACATGTCAGCTCACAGTTTATTTAAAAAGAAAAAAAAAAAGTTTTCTTAAACTATGACACACTAAGGTTTAGTAACATTTTATTACTTCTTTTGCATTTAAGGGTCCAAATAAACAAAGTGTTCGACTAAGGATAATAATAAAGTCTGTATTGAAATAATCCCCCACCTCAAAGTTATTTCTAAAAACCCATTTAACAGGGGCCAGCAAGATGCCTAGAAGATGTGCTCCCCTCTCCCCAAATAATAATAATAATAATAATAATAATAATAATAATAATAAGTAAACGCTATGCAAAATGAGCAAGTGAAACAGAGAAAGGGAGAGCAGGGGTTCGGGGAGAGACGGACAGACAGACAATTTCAAATAGAGGGGTGAGGGGCAGGAGATTCAGTTCAGCACATTTCTTTAGCCACACGCAAGACCCTGGGCTCAGTCTTCAAATTGGCACCTGTCTCTCAAGAGAGGCTTTAGCTGTGGAACAGGACAGGAGGAAAGCTTAGGCGCTCCTTCCTATCTCATGCTCGACCGTTAGCATTCTGATTTTGAAGACAAAACCAAAGAGCACAACCAAACAACAACAACAACAACA
>NW_022651624.1:0-3909 GCF_011064425.1 Rattus rattus
CACGTGCTCCACTATGTTCATCGCAGCCTTATTTATAATAGCCAGAAGCTGGAAAGAACCCAGATGCCCTTCAACAGAGGAATGGATACAGAAAATGTGGTACATCTACACAATGGAATATTACTCAGCTATCAAAAACAATGACTTTATGAAATTCGTAGGCAAATGTTTGGAACTGGAAAATATCATCCTGAGTGAGTTAACCCAATCACAGAAAGACATACATGGTATGTACTCATTGATAAGTGGCTATTAGCCCAAATGCTTGAATTACCCTAGATGCCTAGAACAAATGAAACTCAAGACAGATGATCAAAATGTAAATGCAGATCGCTCCTGAGAGACACAGCCAGAATACAGCAAATACAGAGGCGTATGCCAGCAGGAAACCACTGAACTGAGAACAGGACCCCCGTTGAAGGAATCAGAGAAAGAACTGGAAGAGCTTGAAGGAGCTCGAGACCCCATATACAGCAACGCCAACCAACCAGAGCTTCCAGGGACTAAGCCACTACCCAAAGACTATACATGGACTGACCCTGGACTCTGACCTCATAGGTAGCAATGAATATCCTAGTAAGAGCACCAGTGGAAGGGGAAGCCCTGCTAAGACTGAACCCCCAGTGAACTAGACTGTTGGGGAGAGGGCAGCAATGGGGGGAGGGGTTGGAGGAACACCCATAAGGAAGGGAGGGGGAAGGGGATGTTTGCCGGTAACCGGGGAAAGATTAATAACACTTTCAAAATGTATATAGAAATACTCAAGTTAATAAAAAAATAAAAAAAAAGAATGAGGGATGGCAAAGGGACTTGAAGAGGGACAAGGAAGGGGTTTAAGGGAGAAATTGGAAGGGAAAATGATAGAACTACTATATTGGTCACTGCAAGGTTTATAAAAGAAACAGCTAATTGAGTGTTTGTATAGTCCTTATTATCTTGACAAGGAACATGGCAGCAAGGACACAAGATGCTGGACAGGACTGAAAACACAACCTGATCCAAGTCTCCAGAAGACAGATCCTACAGATTTGATGGCTGTTTAAACCTGAAAGCCCATCCCATTCACACACTTCTTCCAACAAAATCATATCTGCTAATCCTTATAATCCTTGCAAATAGTGTCACATCCTACAGCATTAACACATATGAGCCTATGGGGGGCATTCTTACTCAAACCACCATATTCAAGTTTCTGACCCCTATAGGCTAGTAGCCATATCAAAATACAAAAATTCATTCAGGATAAATTCAAAAGTCTCCATAGTCTATTACAGTGTCAATATTCTTCAAAAATCTGAAGTTCAAATGTCTTCTGAGATTAATAAAAATCAGTTAACTGTAATTCCCTATTAAATGAGAATAAAAAGCAAATCACATATGTAAAACATTCAATTGTAAGTACTGTGTCACCAAAGGAATTAAAATCTCATCCTGCCCCAATCTGTGGGGGAGTGAGGAGGTTCAGTGGAGACCTGAGGAGAGGGTGAAAAAATGGGGGACAGGAGGCTCAAAGAAGGAGAGCAAGTTGTTGTCTGATAAAGCTCTCAAACTTTATTTCAGGGCAGTGGCTTATAAAGGAAAGCAAGTGGAAAGGTCACACAGGGCCCAAGGCCAACCCATTACTGTCACCACCCTCCCAATGTCCTTTAGGTTCCTGGAATTCGATGTTCTTTTGGTTCCTTTAACCTAAACCTCAAATGGCAGGTGCACTTCTTTTATTGTAATTGGCTAGGTTTCCCAGAAACATAGGGTGTATAAGTGGGCTTAGCTCTGGCATCATCCCAAAACCACAGCAGAGTAGGACTAATTTCTTCCTCTTTCTGTGCCTGCCTCAGGACACAGGACATGTGTCAGGTGACACCCAAGTAGGTGGTAACAGGCAGTCATATATAAGCCCAGAACCCAGAAATCTTGATGCTAATGTAACCTTAGTCTTCACTCAATGACCTCCTCTCCTTGGATATTCTCACAGCATTCCCCAAAAAGCTATATAACACTTGGTTCCCCCAATAAAGTGTATGCATTTGAACCCACTCCCAATAAAGAAATATAAATGAACAAGCTAGGGCTGTCTCTGAGAGCTGCTTCATTAAAGATCACCAGGGAAGGCCTTCATGTAAAGGGTCTTAACAATAGGATCTTCTGACAAGGCCTTCTCTTTCCCCTCCCTTCTCCCCAGGCACTTTCTCTTAATGACATCAGGATCCTTATCTGGGACTTTGCTTACCTCTTCTAGCTTGGCATATAGTGGAAGACAGGTTGCTGGGAGGGAAAGGCTGACAGACCCCTTATACAGAACCACCCTGCCTGTTCTCCAGAAACCCTGTGTACCTGCAGTCTCCTCCAGAGTATGCCCCTGAGAGGAGAGGCACCATATTTAATGAATATACATTACCAGTACGAATGAGAATGAAAATATAGTGAGGAAATACTAGACCATATGCAGTCATCCCAGATTAAATGGATCATACCATCTATAAAAGATCTAGATTGAAGCTTTTTGCCACCCCAGAGCCCCGTGGGCAGCTTCCCCTCCAGAGCAGACTTGAGGCCTCGGGACCACCTGAGTAAGACCAACTTTTCTGCCAAGTGACTTGCCTGGTGAAATCAGGGACAAACAGGGGCAAATTCCTCCTGGGACAGACACGTCCTGTGTTTGCAGGAGTCCCACACCCTCGGATCGGCCCGCAGCAGCTCTCTGCTCCCAGACCCCGTGGGAGAGAGGCCTCACCGCCTGGTCAGGTGGGCCTCCTGGGGGTTCACCCAGGCAAGTGACCACCAACACACCCCACCCCTGCCGACATCCCTGGCCCCAGAAGAAACTATATAAAGGCCTCTGGGCTTTCCTGTGGGGAGGGAGGGCGGCCAGGACCCTGCCTGAGACACTGCCAGAACCTGGAGAAACAGACCGGATAAGCAGTTCTCTGCACCCCAAATCCGTGGGAAGGAGGCTAAAGCCTTCAGAGCAGACACACCTGCGAAACCAGAAGAGACTGCTCTCTGCACACATTACTGATTCCAGAGGAAAACACCAAGAATCCATCTGGAACCCTGGTGCACGGAGACTCCCGGAAGGGGCAGCGCAGATCTTCCTGGTTGCTGCCACCGCGGAGAGCCCGTGAGCAGCACCCCGCGAGCGAACTTGAGCCTCGAGACCACAGGTAAGACCAACTTTTCTGCTGCAAGTGACCTGCCTGGTGAACTCAAGGCACAAGTCCACAGGAACAGCTGAAGACCTGTAGAGAGGAAAAACTACAGGCCCAAAAGCAGAACACTCTGTCCCCATAACTGACTGAGAGGAAAACAGGTCTACAGCACTCCTGACACACAGGCCTATAGGACAGTTTAGCCACTGTCAGAAATAGCAGAACAAAGTAACACTAGAGATAATTTGATGGCGAGAGGCAAGCGCAGGAACCCAAGCAACAGAAACCAAGACTACATGGCACCATCGGAGCCCAATTCTCCCATCAAAACAAACATGGAATATCCAAACACACCAGAAAAGCAAGATCTAGATTCAAAATCATATTTGACCATGATGCTGGAGGACTTCAAGAAAGACGTGAAGAACTCCCTTAGAGAACAAGTAGAAACCTACAGAGAGGAATCATAAAAATACTGAAAAGAATTCCAGGAAAACATAAAAATAAATAAGTAGAAACATAGAAAGGAGACACAAAATCCTGAAAGAATTCAGGAAAACACAGTCAAACAGTTGAAGGAATTAAAAATGGAAATAGAAGCAATCAAGAAAGAACACATGGAAACAACCCTGGATATAGAAAACCAAAAGAAGAGACAAGGAGCTGTAGATACAAGCTTCACCAACAGAATACAACAGATGGAAGAGAGAATCTCAGGAGCAGAAGATTCCATAGAAATCATTGACTCAACTGTCAAAGATAA
>NW_022651625.1:0-3842 GCF_011064425.1 Rattus rattus
TATGTACAACAATGCCAAGCAACCAGAGCTTCCAGGGACTAAGCCACTACCTAAAGACTATACATGGACTGACCCTGGACTCTGACCTCATAGGTAGCAATGAATATCCTAGTAAGAGCACCAGTGGAAGGGGAAGCCCTGGGTCCTGCTAAGACTGAACCCCCAGTGAACTAGATTGTTGGGGGGAGGGTGGCAAGGGAGGGAGGATGGGGAGGGGAATACCCATAAAGAAGGGGAAGGGGGAGGGGGATGTTTGCCTGGAAACCGGGAAAGGGAATAACACTCGAAATGTATATAAGAAATACTCAAGTTAATAAAATACTCAAGTTAATAAAATAAATAAATAAATAAATAAAAGGAGGCAAAAAAAAAAAAAAACAATCAGATACACTGAAACTACTATAAGAGGAAGTGGAAAATAGCCTTGTGCGTGACAGGGAAAATTTCCTGAACAAAACACCAATGGCTCATATTCTAAGACTAACAATTAATAATAGGACCTCTTTCTGTAAGTCAAAACACTGTCAATAGTAAAAAAAAAACAGCAACCTATAGATTGGGAAAGATCTTCACTAACCCTACATCCAGCAGATTTCTAACATCCAAAATATATAAAGAACTCAGGAAGTTAGACTCCAGACAACCAAATAACACAATTAAAAATGAGGTAAAGAGATAAGCAGAAAATTCTCAACAGAGGAATCTCAAATGGCCCAGAAGCACTAAAAGAAATATTCAACATCCTTAGTAATCAAAGAAATGCAAATCAAAATGAACCTGAAATTCCACCTTACACCAATCAGAATGGCTAAGATGAAATATTCAAGTGACAGCATATGCTGGCAAGCATGTGGCGAAAGGGAAACACTCCTTCATAGCTGGTAAGATTGCAATTGAGTACAACTGCTGTAGAAATTAATCTGGTAGCTCCTCAGAATATTGGAATTATTTTTACCTGAAAACCCAGTTATACTGCTCCTGAGCATATACGCAAAATAAGTTCCAGCATACCACAAGGACACATGCTTTTCTATGTTCATAACAGCCTTATTCATAATGTCCAGAAACTGTAAACAACTCAGATGTCCCTCAGCTGAAGACTGAATACAGAAAATGTTATTCATTTATATAATGGAATGGTATTCAGCTATTAAAAGTCATGACACCATGAATTTTGCAGGCAAATTGATGGATCTAGAAATTATCATCCTGAGAGAACAAACCCAAACCAAAAAGGACATGCATGGTATGTACTCACTGTTAAGTGGATATTATCCCAAATGTACAGGATTCCCATAATACACCCTACAGACTGTAAGAATAAACAAGAAAGAAGATGCAAGTGAAGATGCTTCAATATCACTTAGAAGGGGTAACAAAATAATCACAGGAGGCAAAGAGAGGGAGGACCTGGAGCAGGAGGAAAAAGGATGCACGATCTGGTATGAGGGAAGACATGGGAAGCCATGAGAGCCAAGAGAATGAATAAAATTATCTAGCTACCTGGGGTTGGGGTGGGGGTTCTAGGACTCAATGTGGGTGACCTTAGCTGAAATGCCCAACAGTGTTGAGATGGAACCTGTGGAGAACATCTCTAGGAGTTATTCAGGGCCCCTAGTAGAAGGATGGGGATATCAACTCACCTTCAAAATTTTTGCCCCAGAATTGTTCCTGTCTAAAAGAAATGCAGAGTCAAAAATGAAACAGTGACTGAAGGAAACTCCTTCCAGTGACAGGCCCAACTTGGGATCCAACTCATGGGCAATGACCAAACCATGACACTATTACTGATGCCCTGTTGTACTTGCAGACAGGAGCCAAGCATGACTAACCATTAAGAGCTTCTACCAGCAACTGACTAAGACAGATGCACATACTTACAGCCAACCACTGAACTGAGGTTTGGGACCCTGATTGAAGAATTAGGGGAAGGATTGAAGGAGCTGAAAGAGTAATCCCGTAGGAAGATCAACAGTGTCAACTAACCCAGACCTCTCAGAGTTCCCAGAGACCAAGCTACCAGCAAAGACTTATATACGGTCAGGCTGAGATCTGGAATACGTGTGCTGGCAGAAGACTGCCTTTTCTAAACCTCGGTGGGATGGGTGGTAGAGTATGCTTAGAGACTTCAGACTGATAGGATGCCCTGGAGTACAGCAGCATACCCTCTGAGAGTGAAGATAGAATGGAGTGAAACTGTGGGATGAGGGACAGAAGGGGGCAACATTTGGGATATAAATAAATAAAATCATTAATTAAAAATAATAATTGAACTCCAGTGAGGAGGGAAATTCTTTCCACAACATTATTATCACTAAAACCCAAGAAAGTTCCTATTTTTATGAACTGATAATGGGCAAACAATACTACGTCTTTGCAATGGATTGGTATTGAAGAACAAAAATAAATGAACTGCCAAACCTGCTACAACATGGATGAGCTTCAGTAACATTATTCTGTGATTATCAAGGCATAAAAATCTGCATGGTTCCATTTGTGTGACAGTTGAACATGAAAATACTTAAAAGGCAATAAATATGTATGTCAGTGATTGTCATACTGAAGTTCATACTGAAGAGAAGGAGATAGATATATGGCCATAGATACATCTTACTCCAGATTCTCCAAGGAAAGCATTTTTAGATTTCCTGATTCACCCTCTGCTAATATGTCCTTCAATGCCTGATGGAGATCAGTTCTCCAACCTACACATAGAAGACAAATGACTTTTTATAAATGTTGTGTTGCAAACATCTTTATCTGAATGATCAATGATTACAATACTTTTCACCTGTCAAAACTGCTAAGCACATTCTGACGATGGTGTGAGAACACTGTAGCAGTCGATATTATTGGCATGGGTAACTGCAAATGTCCGCTTGAGAGCCAGTTGGATGTGAGTTCTGGAGCAATCCCAACTAATGTCTTTGTCATATGACCACTGGATAATTTACCTGGAGTTTCCATGTCAGCCTACTTTGTCATAATTAAATTGAGAATTGTTAATAATGACTGTCTCAAAGATTAAGTAAGTTAAGTCATATGAAGTCTTTAGGTATATTTGGAAGTATGGGACATGGCCAACCTTAGCTGTTAGAAATCTACTTGCTTATACGACATTGAGATCAAAATGGGAACATCTATTTCTAGGTTTCTTTGAGGAATATAACCTGGGAACTACCAAAAATAGTGCTTGCTTTTAAGGAAGCAAACTTATAGCCTCCAGAGCACTGAAGTCCTTCGCTCATCAATACCCCTTCCCTTACACAGCTAATGTTTTCCAGATGGCGAAACCTTTGTAGGGAACTGGGTCACTTTCAATGAACAATAGTCACACATGGCTGAGTAGGCTGACAGGTCATTTAGTCTGTGAAAAACAGCTCCCTCCAAGCTCTGAACTGTTCAAACATTTCCCCTTGTTTAACAAATAAAATTTGGGGTTCTCAAACTGGAGGTAAAATGACCTTTCCTGTTGTTCTCAGTTAATTCATGAGCAAGGTCATGGATTCTGCTAATATTGAATTGCTGTGGTAAATAGGAAGTCTATCTTTGAACTGTTGCCTTCACTGTTGGCTGACATGAGTCTCTCAGCACAGAATCGTTTTTCAGATTACTCATGAGGTGAGCCACTTAAAGGGGAAAAGCCAAGGAGAAATTAGATAAATTAATCTGTTTTTGTGACTGCTCGTCAATGTAATGGTTTCAGAAACATAGTATCTAGAACACAGTAGTATGAATATCATAGTGAATTAAATGTTGACTTCTCCGACTGGAACATTACAGTATAAATGAGAGAGAGAGAGAGAGAGAGAGAGAGAGAGAGAGAGAGAGAGAGAGAGAGA
>NW_022651626.1:0-3924 GCF_011064425.1 Rattus rattus
GCCTCTGCTGCCACTGAGAACCTATGAAGATGTGGATATTAATGCTCTGAATCCTTGAGTACTTACATGGCACCATAAAGTACTTGCCTTGCCAGGTAGCTGTGTTTTTCTGTATCTTGGCCTTAAACCAAATGAGTTTTGACCATTGTTCAGGTATCATACATGTATCTGCCAGCTCTTTAACCTCAAGGTGTCACAGTAAATATTAAAAAATGCCTGAACCTTTTATCCCGCGCTAATGCCAACACTCGTGGGACCGCATGGCACTGCAGGGTATCCTTATCTCAGAGATTCCACACTGCCCCCAAATACTCTCTGACCCAGGCAGTCTGCAGGTCATTCCAGCATGTCACCTTGCCACTCTGGTCCTTGGAGTTAGTTCTAGCACCCATGGAACTATATGGAAGTAACCGTAATTTATCTCTGGTTAGTATCTCTCCCAGTGGCTCTCTACTAGTTGTGAACCCTCTGGTTTCAGCTACCCAGTAAAATCAAGACTCAACAAACTGCAACCCAACAATCAGATTTATATGAAAAATTCTCAATCTGCAATATATGCATATAATAAACTCACAACCAAATGATAAAAATAACCTAGATGAGATAAATACATTGACCTACAGAAATCCATCCCTTAAGAAATATTCATATGAACCTGCATCTTTGTAGAGATGCATGCGGAGATCTTTACATTCGCCTCCATGTTGTTTCCCCTCTTCTCTCCCTCTCCCTTTTTTTCTAAAACCTCTGTTCCTACCTCCCTTCCTTCTTGTCCAATAGCAGGCCTCATTTTACCTTGTGTCTGCCTTCACCCACGTAACAACATCAACCTACACTTCACTCTTTCTGTCTAATTAAAAAAAAAACTTTTCTGTCAAATGTAAGCTAAGGACAATGATTATCATTTGTAATTTATCAAGTATAAAATATATATAACACCCAGTCCAATATTTAATCAGTTAAACAGAACATTTAGTTATCTATTCCAGATAGATAGAAATGTTTAAAATCTATGTTATGTCCTGGCTAGCTTGTATAGTATCTGATAACTATGCAATTAAATATGTCTTCTCAAAGTTAAACAGCCTGGGTCGCTATGGGACTATCACTAGTTTCAACCCCATCAGAAATCTGAAAATGACTAATATTACCAGAAAATAAAGGAAGCCTAACACGGCTTCCCAAACTGAGACAGGTTGAAGAGACAATTGTCTACTTGCACAGTCCCCTGTTAGCAACATGCGAGACCAAGTCTTCAGCCTTTTGGCCTAGGATCACCTGACTGACTTTTAGAATGCAGAATTATGAAAGGCTGATCATTCTGTCTTAGCAGAGATTATCAGTTGACTATTCTGTAATGTGTCCTCTTCCAGACAGTATTTTGTCTGTAGAAGAAATAGGCAATTTCTGCCCAGCCACAATGTATAACCTCACCTGGAGGTGGAGATGCTCCATTTCTTTCGTGAATCCCAAAGGGGAGCTGTTAGGAGCAGACATATCTCAACAAATGATATACAACAATAAGTGTCACATCTCATGGATTTCTGATGTGTTTGAAAACCATCTAATTATGTAAGTAATCTGGACTGTTGTCCGTTAATTTTCTTAATAAATTATCTTGAAATCTCTCTAACAATAAACTTAAATCCATGAATTTGCTATTTGACCCTTAACTCACATGTTTAATCATCTTAGATTAGGCTTTTAATAGTGGTAAAAAACTGGGTATAAGCCTTGTGTTTATAAATGTGTTGTATATGCACAATACCTATATATGAGAGTAACAGTATTAATTTTAAATCAATAGGAAATTCATATCAAAGTAAATCTAAACTTGTATCAAATTAATTCTGTACCAATGTAAAAGATTATAACCTTAGCCTAGTAACAAATATAAAGATTTCTACCAAATGAGATTATGGCTGTACAATCAATTTGAACTAATTCCTCCCCATTAAATTATGACCATTTCTAAATTCTCTAGAAAGACAATCTTAGAATAAATACTTTTAGTCTTTCAAAGTTTAGGAAATCTGAGCAATGACTCTTCAATAACTTCTTCATGCTTTACGTGGGCATTGAGAAATCCTTGGCAGGGGGTGGGAAGGGGGTTAGGGGAAATGGGAGAATGATTGTTATAGTCTGATATCTGTCATGAGGACCCACCTGAAAGGCCCTGAAGTCAGGAATCCAAGCAGGCCAGATCAGCATTCTGATGATGAGCTCACCAAACTGTACATTCTGCAATATATAAATCTCAAAACAAAATGTTAGTATTAAGATATCTTTTGTGTGATTCTCTTGAATCTAGTTTTTCAGGAGGTCTACCTCTATCAAATCTGATTAATATGACTCTGGAAGGTATCTGAAGTCTAATCACCGTTTTTAAAAACACAAAGACAAAATCTTTCTTTGAGAACAGCATGTTCTTTAATCTGTAACCAGAAACGCTGGTATTAGCACTCTTCCCCCAGAGAAATAATATAATAACAAGACTCAAAATCACACCCATTATTAAAATTAAAACAATTTAAGAAACTTAAGTAAACTAAACAAACGTGTATGGGCCTGTTAGGCCTTTTTAATCTGTCATGTCAGAAAATCAACTCAAAATTCCCGTGGAGTCCACGTTAATACAATATGAGCCTCCTGCTGCGGTAATTTTAAAAGTAACCACAAACTGTCACTAGCTGGCATCAACGATCCATATAGCAATAGTGGGGTAATTCATAAAACAATTTATCACACTTCTATTAATACCAATACTAACAGGAAGTAAGCAACGTGTCAAACCAGGACTTTAGCCCAATATACATCTCTCTGTTAAGCTCTCTAGTGGAGTGCCAGACTTTTATTTATTAATAATTTCTATAATATATGTCTGTATTCACTCTCCCTGGTGTTCAGACTTCTATTTTATAATAACTTTTATAACTGGAAAATATCACCACTCTCTACTTGGAGTCAATGACTAGCAGGCAGCTTGTCTAACCAGGATTTTAACTCAAAATTCCTGTGTAACCCATGTTAAGAGAATATGGGTATCCTAAAAGACTTAATAAAGCATTATCGTTATACCATCTTTTTTTTTCTTTTTTTTTCTTTCTTTTTTTTTTTTTTAATTAACTTGAGTATTTCTTATATACATTTCGAGTGTTATTCCCTTTCCCGGTTTCCGGGCAAACATCCCCCTCCCCTTCTTTATGGGTGTTCCCCTCCCCACTCTCCCCTCATTGCCACTGTATATATATGGGCCACATGTGGGGCAGGCTCTGAATGGGTGTCCCTTCAGTCTCTGTTTTAATCTTTGCCTCTCTCTTCCCTGCCAAGGGTATTCTTTTTCCCCTTTTAAAGAAGGAGTGAAGCATTCACATTTTGATCATCCGTCTTGAGTTTCATTTGTTCTAGGCATCTAGGGTAATTCAAGCATTTGGGCTAATAGCCACGTATCAATGAGTGCATACCATGTATGTCTTTCTGTGATTGGGTTAGCTCACTCAGGATGATATTTTCCAGTTCCAACCATTTGCCTACGAATTTCATAAAGTCGTTGTTTTTGATAGCTGAGTAGTATTCCATTGTGTACATGCACCACATTTTCTGTATCCATTCCTCGGTTGAAGGGCATCTGGGTTCTTTCCAGCTTCTGGCTATTATAAATAAGGCTGCGATGAACATAGTGGAGCATGTGTCTTTTTTATATGTTGGGGCATCTTTTGGGTATGTGCCCAAGAGAGGTATAGCTGGATCCTCAGGCAGTTCAATGTCCAATTTTCTGAGGAACCTCCAGACTGATTTCCAGAATGGTTGTACCAGTCTGCAACCCCACCAACAATGGAGGAGTGTTCCTCTTTCTCCGCATCCTCGCCAGCATCTGCTGTCACCTGAGTTTTTGATCTTAGCCATTCTCACTGGTGTGAGGTG
>NW_022651627.1:0-3822 GCF_011064425.1 Rattus rattus
TGCACCAGGGTTCCAGATGGCCTCCGGTGTTTTCCTCTGGAATCAGCAAAGTGTGTAGAGAGCAGTCTCTTCCGGTTTCGCAGGCGTGTCTGCCTCTCTGAAGGTTTAGCTCTCCCTCCCACGGGATTTGGGTGCAGAGAACTGTTTATCCGGTCTGTTTCCTTCAGGTTCCGGCGGTGTCTCAGGCAGGGCTCCTGCCTCACCTGGGCCCTCTCCCACGGGAGCCCAGAGGCCTTATACAGTTTCCTCTTGGGCCAGGGATGTGGGCAGGGGTGGGCAGTGTTGGTGCTCTCTTCTGCTCTGCAGCCTCAGGAGTGCCCACATGACCAGGCGGTAAGGTATCTCTCACGGGTTCTGGGAGCAGAGAGCTGCTGCGGGCCGGGATCCGCGGGTGTGGGACTTCCGGAACATTTTCTTAACGACAAGCTGTTACCTTCGCTCCATGCACTTGGCCTACAATCAAGAGTCATCATGCAATTTCTACCAACTTTCTCTTCAGGTAGGAAGCCCTTAAGAGTATTAATATTTGTAATTTTTATGTAGATTTTGGAATGATAATTTTAGGTTATAATTACAATTAATAAGATCGATTTATATAACAATGCTGGGCTGTGCTTGTTTATAGCAGACATGCATCACAAACACAAAACTGTTAGAAATTTTTTGTTGTGCTGAAAATAGAACTGAAACCGGAATTTGCAATTTACTAAGGATACAGTGAGATCATACAAATGAATCTGGTACAGATTCTAATTTGGGGATATTTTGTGAGACTCGATGTTTTGTGGAATTTTTTGAACAGTCACATTATGAAAGTTACAATCATAATCACAATACAAATCAAAGGTAATCATCCTTCATTACAGAAATGTCACACACAAGCTGAGTGACTTCAGTTAGCTGATCTGTGCTAATGGCTTTTTGTTTCTTCTCCAGTTACCCTTCGACAAAAACTTTTGTAAATACATGTGAAGTCCTGCTCAGGAATTTCCTATTCTCAGTGAGGGGCACAATTACAACTGTCATATTTTACAACTATTCCGGCTGCTTGTATTCTAATTGAAGTTGTTATTGGAGTTTTACTGTTAGCAACACTTTTGTGGAAAACCAAAATAGAACTACATCTGTTATGTTTAGGCCCATTTACTTGAAATGTTTATTTTGCTACATTCTTATTACTGTTTTCTTAAGAGAAAGATTTGTACATATACAAAAAAAATTCAATCGGAGTTTAAATAACAGATAGATCATCATAAACTCCATATGCCCATGTTGAATTACTTCACACAGGATATAAACAATATGTTAAATACAAACCTAAATTTGAAACCTATAAGCAAATAATTTAAGCCAACTCTAAAAACTCTACTAGAATCAAAATGAGCATTTGTGATACATGCTAATGCTTAGCATTTAATGTCTGATTCAGTATTTGGTATGGTAGGAATCTTCAGATATCCCCAAAGAAATGCATTCTCTTCGCATAATACACACATAGTCATTTCATATGGTGTGACTTTACTGTATTCGTTGGCAGCACAGCTTTTTTACACTGCTCCCTGGACAGGCACATCAAATTTCATTTTTGCTGAAACTTTGATACACTTTTCCCTTTACAGTTTTGATAGCTCAATGTTGTCATCTGCTTAAATTTTATATTTTATACAATATGTCTTTGTCTATCCATTTCACTACTGTTTCACATGTTATAGTAACTATTTTAATCAACTTTTGCTTGATCTTTTTTCTTTTGATAAACAAAATAATATTCCTTAGAATGCAGGCTATTGGTTTTCTGGTCCACGTATTGTCACTCCCTAAGCTAAATCGTTACAGTTGGTATCTTACTTTTTCTGAAAACTGCCAACATCTTAGAATTATAAAAAATAAAACAGTATGCAGAAATATTAGAGACTATTTTATTTTGCTTAGAAAAATTATCAATTATTTTATTTACATCCCAAATGTTGGCCCACTCCAGTTCCCCCCTCCCAGGGTTCTTTCCCCAACCTCCCTCACTCATCCTCTGAAGATATTTTAATTACGTCCCTACATCCCTCTTTTTCTGGGGATATCAAGTTTCTACAGGATTAGTGCATCTTCTCCCCACTGAAGCTAGACAAGGCAGTCCTTTGCTTCATATGTGCCTAGATCTTCCAACCAATTTGTGTGGAGGCAACCTCAGACACACCAGAAGAGGGCATCAGATTCCATTACATGGTTGTGGAGCCACTCATGTGTTGCTGGGAATTGAACTCAGGACCCCTCAGAGCAGTCTGTGCCTAACTTGAGCCTAACTCTCTCCAGCCCTTCCAAATTAATTCCATGTGTTGTTCATCCATGGCTTAGTTTCCTGGAGCCCCATGGGTCCAGAAGAAGGACACCATCCTCTGAGAGGATATATTGCAGCTGATTGAGACAGATGCAGATACTTACAGCCATATCTTGACTGAGGCTGGGAATCCCTTAAGTGAATTAGGGAGGATTTGAAGAAACTGAAGGAGATGGGCAACTCCACAGGTTCACTAGATTTCTTTTAAGTTTTATATATTTTATCCAATATACCTTTGTCATATTCATTTTTATGACTTAAAAGAAATATCTTGCTAAGTCCATGTAGTTATGTCCACATGCAAATGTGTGTGAGGTCATCACATGGGCCAAGGGTAATCTAACAATGGTCATTCTGTACCTCAAAGAAAAGTGATTCTTCCTCTTTCAGCAGCCATCAACACAAACAGCTCTGTAGCTAGGGTTAGAGCATTAGGAACCCTTCCTCATATGTCCTTGATCTTAAGCATGTGCATTGGATACGCTATGGATGTCGTGAGCTCCTATCATCATATCCAGAAGCTGGTTGTTCACAGCTTTCCTTCACATTCTCCTGCTCTCACATTATTTCCCTCCCCTGTTCTATGATGTTTCTTCCTTCTTCTAGAGGGAATTGATATAGAAATTCCATCTGATGGCTAAGACCTCACAATCACTTATTCTCAGGACTTCACAAGTCATAAGTCTCTCTCGCCAAAGCTGAAGACAGCACAGGTCTATGTAGACCTTAAATGTTGTCAAGAGAGCAGTTGGTTGCAGTAAAGGGGACTAATGGGGGGAACACCCATATTGGGGAGGGGGGAGGGATGGGGGCTTATGGACAGGAAACTGTGAAAGGGAATAACATTTGAAATGTAAATAAAGAAATATATCTAATAAAAACAAGAGCCCAGGACCAGATGGGTATAGTGCAGAATTCTATAAGACCTTCATAGAAGACCTCATACCAATACTTTGCAAACTATTCCACAAAATAGAATCAGACTGAGCACTACCTGCACGGAGCCATATTGGATTTGGGCCTAGCCGCTTTTTGAACTGCTTGGCTCAAAGTGACTAGGTGACTCTGGGCTGTTTGGCCACAGAGACTCACCCCTCAGATGGCTGCCATAAGTCTTAAGATTGTTGGACAAAGCCTCTCCCATGAATTTACGGCACAGGAGTATAACATTCAAGGGATGCCTCAGCTCGAGCAGATACCAGTTATCTCCTCAGTCTACACCCAGTGTCTCCACCACCTGACCTCATCGCCTGACTTCTTTGCCTCCAGCTATCACTGCCTATACCCTCATCTCCCCCCCTCCTTCATATTTCACAAAGGTCACTCCCCCTACCTGAAAGCTTTAAAAGCTGTAATGTTCATCCCAATAAACGAGACCTTGACAACAGAACTCTTGCTTGGTCTCCTTCTTCTCTTCACCCCCATTTTGGCCCACAGGTAGAAAGCCTCTTCGGGACCCTGAATAACTGGGTCCCCGCTGGCGGGGACAA
>NW_022651628.1:0-4178 GCF_011064425.1 Rattus rattus
TTATGGGTAAGAGCCGCTAGTCACTAGGGAGAAGGTTATTGGCCCATGTATACAACTTGGAGTAGAGATTTTTTTTTAAAAAAAGGAAAATGTAAAACAAAAATTTAAATGTCCCTTAAATTACTCTCAATTTGTAAGCATATCTGGTGGCTTTAGTCTTTTCTTAAAGCAAAACTAACTGATAAAATGTGTCATGTGTAGAGTCTTTTTTTTTTTTAATTCTTGAGGAAAAACTCTAAAGGATAAACATGTCATTTCATCCCAGGACAATATGTCCAGATTGGTGAAATTTACTAATTTAGCCCTACATTCATATAGCTTTGGATGACTTACCCTAGGCCTGTTCCCTCAGTGAAGAGAAGGTTACTGCGGCTCCTGTGAGTAATACTGGGCCCCCTCCTCCTTACCTGCTGTTTTGTGGGGAGGGAGTGACTCACTTTGGACCTCCATGAAGTAGAAACAACAGGAAAACACTCAGCAACTTCAAAGATTCCTCACTTGGGCCTTGAATTTGGCTTCAGTGAGCCTTGGGGGAAGAAAAGGGGAAGCAGCTGCAGATTGGAAAAAACCTTTGTTCTTCTATCTTTCTCCAACTAGACATCAGCCTAGATCTGTGGCCTAGACAGTTGGCACACTTGGAACCAGGCAAACTGACTTCTAGATTTGTTCTTGGTAATCTTCATGTCTAAACATTTGGAGAAAGCTTCAAAGTAACAATAATAATTCAGGTACTTTTACTAAAATCATAACGAAGATTTGGCATCTATTTGTAGGAGATAAGAAGGAAATTGGCTAAGGAATACTTTTCTTTCTCCAACCTCTCTTCAGACACAGCCCATGTTTTTTGCATGAAACACCCTCAAACCCAGTATCTGCTCTCACGGAGCCCCATCACAATAATTGTGTCCAACGAATCCCTCAGCCACAGCCTCTCTAAAGAACCCTGAAAGGGGCTGGAAAGATAGTTCAGAATTAAGAGCACTGACTGTTCTTCTAGAGAACAGGTTCTGTTTGCAGCTGGCATGAACCCGCATGGCAGCTCACAACTGTCCAGAGCTCCAGTTCCAAGGTATTGGACACCCTCATGCAGACATACATGCAGGCAAAACCCCAATGCACTAGAAATAGAAATAAATTAAAAATGTTTAAAACCTGAAAGGGGCTGAAGAGCTGGCTCAGGAGCTGAGAGCACTTGCTGTTCTTGCTGACGACCAAAGTTAGGTTCCCATCAACCCCCTAGCAGCTTACAGCTGTCTGTAACTCCAGGACCAGCGGGATATGGCTCCCTCTTCCAACCTCCCTCAGCACTAGGTCCGTCAGCACCAGGTATGCACACAGTACATATACAGATGCGGGCAAAACACTCGTGCACATGAAACAAAAATAAAGCTTTAAAATATCCAAGAATCTTGAGAAGACTCCAAACGCAAATTCCTATCAAAAATAAATAAGCTAGTAAGCATTTCAAGCCATCAAGAAGTTTAATAAGGACAATGAGAAGTAACTCCCTCGAGTGAGATGAATGTTTAAGATGATATTAAAAGCTGGTCTTAATCATGAATGACACAAAATGCACATGTAGAATCTAGCGATGAAAAGGGTACGTTTTTAGGACTGGAAAAAACTGGCATAACCATAACCCTTATGTCATCTGTCCTAGGGAGTCAATGGCAGAATCACCTTTTAGTCGATGGCAAACTCCCAGTCTAGTGACACCTCAGATCCTTCCTTCGGGATCTTTCTGCCATCCTCATTCTCCCTAGAATAGGGACCAACAGAATAAGAAGGTGGAGGCTCACAGGAAAGCTTTTGAAGAACTCAAGTCCTGTGTGTCTACGGTTGTCTCTTTCTGCAGCTGCAGCCCTGAGAACTCTGATTACTTGATCTCCCTAAGCTCCTGCTTTATCTCCTCATTCTCAGAAACCCAGTGTCACGGGCACTCCCCCGTGAGCTAACACAAACACAGAATTTATGATCTTTCCTTACTGGTACCATGGTCTTGGCTGCTTTATCCAGTTTTGATTTTCCAAGTAGAGAGTAAATCCTGTCCTCCACCTTTGGCTAGGTGATCACTGACTTTTATAATGAAATATGGATCCATTGACCGAGCTCTTCAGATATGAAATTTGTGCAGGTCCTCCATCTAAATCAGTTGCTGCTTTAAATGAATACAGGCTGACTCTGAAATCTGCCCAACGCTACAGAAAGAACGTGAGCACCTGTAACCCATTCCAAAATATGCTCATTTGACAATGCAGTTATTGCTGTGGGTGGAACCGTATCCCACAGAGTGATACGATGATGTCCTACTTCAAAAAAAGGTACAGAATTCGATCACTAAGCTAGTTTGTCATTGTACACAAACCCTTCACAAAACATGATTTGCATAACTGTAGCAGATAGATCAGCGTGTACATTCAGTCAAAAAAAAACACATTGTGGGCTAGGAAAGGGTTAGGTGGTAATGTGGTTTAGATATTTTCACTATAGAATCACTGAATTTCCTATATATTATATTTAAACATATACCATAATTTATATTGCATACCACTGACTGACAGCAAACCAAGCAGGCCATTAAAAATTACTCAAAACATCAGAGAAGAATTAAATGGACCCTAAATAGCATCCAGTCTGACCCGTTCTAATTATCTAGTATGTTACAGTACCCTAGATCTTCTGCTTGGCTTTCAACATAAGCTGCACAGTAATTGTATAGGAACAGTTCTTTTTAACGCAAGCAAGCAAGGCCCAACACATCTCAATTAAATCAAGAAGTTGAGGGTAAATCTTCATGTTGTTACATTTGGAAACCTCTTTTAGAGGTTCTAAAATAGAGCTAGAGTTGATAACTAATGACTCTGGTTCATTGGAAGGGACTTTCCAATGTCCAAAATTCTCAAGTGGGAAAAGAGCCACACCAAGGTGCCCAGGGTAGTCTCGGTAGCTATAAAAACTGGTTCTGTTTGTCATTGTTCCAGCAACTAGACTTCCTGCAGAATACTCCTGAATCACCAACTCCTACTTCCCACTGTTATGCATTTTCCCCATCACACTTTTTGATAAGTTCAGCCTGGAAGACCATTACTCTTCATGAGAAAATGTCTGATAGAGATCTGAGACCCATCAAAGCTCAACAGTGCTAAGTGTGCAATTACTAAAGCAAACTCTTCGCTTACACCGTGCCTATGCTGAAGCCTGTGCCAGGTCACCCAAGGCTGATGGGTTTTCTCTATGAAACATCGTTAGAACTTTTTTTGTTAGAGTCATTCTAAACATCCTCATGAGAAAATCTGGAAGCTCCATTTCAGTGTTTTCATTTCTCCAGCTGAATTCATAAAAAGTAAAGAATCCAAAATAATATTCCTTAAATATACAAAATTTTCAGTCTCTTAGACACATTGAAGATCTGCTAACCACCAACAGATGTGTTATATAGTGGTTTGCTTTGGACAAAAATTTAAGCTATTTACTCCCCAAAGCCTTCTTGCTACTTTAAAGTGTCAAGAGCCCAGTGCATAGTTCATTTTAGTTTCCATGGCTATTTAAAATATGATTGAGGTGGCTTAGCACATTTTCCCATGAAACCTGTCTCCTGGGGATGGGCCCTTCTGTCCTCCTTTTTCTTATTTCTGCCATTCACCCAGCAATGATATTATCTGACAATTATGATACAGGGCTACTGAGATGGCTTGGTGGATGGAGGTACTTGCCACCAGACCTTAACAATCTGAGTCGATCCCCAGAAACCATATAAAGGTGAAAGGAGAAAACTAATTCTGCAAAAGTGTACACACACACACACATATGCGCGCACACACACACTCATGCACACATACACACTCATACACACACACTCATGATACACACTCATGCACAGACACTCATGCACACACACACTGCACACACACCATGCACACACATGCACGCCACACACACACCCTCATGCACACATACACATACACACACTCATACACACACCATGCACAGACACTCATGCACACACTCACACTCATGCACACACACACTCATACACACACTCATGATACACACCATGCACAGACACCATGCACACACACACTCATGCACATACACACTCATACACACATGCACAGACACACACACACACTCATGCACACATACACACTCATGCACACTTACACACTCATGCACACACA
>NW_022651629.1:0-3916 GCF_011064425.1 Rattus rattus
CCTGCACTTCTTTGCTTCATCCATCTTGTCTAATTGGGTGGCTGTATATGTATGGGCCACATGTGGGGCAGGCTCTGAATGGGTGTTCCTTCTGTGTCTGTTTTAATCTTTGCCTCTCTATTCCCTGCCAAGGGTATTCTTGTTCCCCTTTTAAAGAAGGAGTGAAGCATTCACATTTTGATCATCTGTCTTGAGTTTCTTGTGTTCTGTGCATCTAGGGTAATTCGAGCATTTGGGCTAATAGCCACTTAACAATGAGTGCATACCATGTGTGTTTTTCTGTGATTGGGTTACCTCACTCAGGATGATATTTTCCACTTCCATCCATTTGCCTATGAATTTCATAAAGTCATTGTTTTTGATAGCTGAGTAATATTCCATTGTGTAGATGTACCACATTTTCTGTATCCATTCCTCTGTCGAAGGGCATCTGGGTTCTTTCCAGCTTCTGGTTATTATAAATAAGGCTGCTATGGACATAGTGGAGCACGTGTCTTTGTTATATGTTGGGGCATCTTTTGGGTATATGCCCAAGAGAGGTATAGCTGGGTCCTCAGGTATTTCAATGTCCAATTTTCTGAGGAACCTCCAGATTGATTTCCAGAATGGTTGTGCCAGTCTGCAATCCCACCAACAATGGAGGAGTTTTCCTCTTTCTCCACATCCTCGCCAGCATCTGCTGTCACCTGAGTTTTTGATATTAGCCATTCTGACTAGTGTGAGGTGGAATCTCAGGGTTGTTTTGATTTGCATTTCCCTTATGAGTAAAGATGTTGAACATTTCTTTAGGTGTTTCTCAGCCATTCGGCATTCCTCAGCTGTGAATTCTTTGTTTAGCTATGAACCCCATTTTTTAATAGGGTTATCTGTCTCCCTGCAGTCTAACTTCTTGAGTTCTTTGTATATTTTGGATATAAGGCCTCTATCTGTTGTAGGATTGGTAAAGATCTTTTCCCAATCTGTTGGTTGCCGCTTTGTCCTAACCACAGTGTCCTTTGCCTTATAGCTGATTAAACTCTTTAAGACTCCTATTATTCATAATAAAGGAAGAGATGATAAAGTGGTGTTCATAGTTGAAAACTCAATGATCCATTTAAAGTGCCATCACAATACTTAGTCTGCACACTCTCCACCAATGTTTACTATTGTTAAACTGTACCCCAAGGGCCTTTGAAGAAAGGGAGGGGTGGGGAGAGCATGGAAGTTTAGAAGAGGAAGACAAAAGCAAATCAGTCATTACACTAGGTGTCAGCGTTGTGCTTCAGATAGCGTGCTCAGTGCCTATTCGGAATTTACTTATTCCTTCAGAACTGAAAAGTACTTAAGCAGATCTGGGAGAATGAGAAACCTAAAACTGCAAAAGGGGTGTACAACAGTTTACTGGCTTAGCCACTGAGCACCAGTGACTTTCAAACTAGCTGTCTGTCGGAGACGAGCCACCTGCGGCAGTTGGCCTCTGAGAATCTCAGCATCTCAGAAGTTATGCCCAGGCTTGGCTTTGTGTAGGGGGCCAGAATTTTTCTGACTTTAGGTCCTGAGTCAGCGTCATTTATCAGGAAGAACTGTTTGAACACATCTTGACTACTTACCAAATAGGTGATAGTGTTTATCTTCTCAGAATGTCAGTTGAAAAAAAGATACATATTTGGGGGAAAAAAAAGCTTACTGAAAAAAAATATCCCATGCATTTGGTAAACATTAAGAAGAAAAAAGTAGGGAGGTGGCTCAGCAGTTAAAACGTGATCGCTTCTCAAGCAAGACAGTGAGTTTAAGTGTGCAGCACAGAAGTGCCAAGCAGGCATGGCATGGCATGGCATCTTACCTCTAATTTAAGCCTTGGGAGGCAGAGACCAGAGACCCCTTTTTTTTTCACCCCTAGCAAATTAGCTATCTAGACCAGCTGTATTTGTGGCTCTGGGCTTTATCAAGTTCTTTTGTAGGTTGGCCTAAGAAGTTAAGTTTTTTATATCTACTCCCTGACACTAGCAGTGGTTGCTTTAGAAGCATGTGCCAAGACTAGCAGAATGTCGTCTTTTGAGGTTGCATTTATGAGAAACTCTTGGGTAAGGACAAGGCCTTTATAATCAAGACTAACTCCTCCTACTTATTTCCTCATTTAAATGGTTCTCTTGAAGGATTTTGTTGAGCTGTCCTTAACCTTTCCTTCTGAGATAAGTACTGACAGCAGGAGGAGCTGGGCACAAGTTCAAGGGCTTCACTCTCAGCATCAACTCTCTTCTCTCATCCAGAGATCTCAAAACTTCAGTGGAACTGAAAAATATCAGTTCCCACAAGGCAGGACCTCCTTAGATCATCTAATTACTTGGCATAAGACTGGAATCAATAAATAGCTGAAATAAATCAAGAGGCGAGGCTTAAAGTTGTTAAGTCACCTAAGAGAAAATGATGCTGTTCAGAACTTTCACCCTGTAAGTCTTTTTAAAGAGAAATCATGATAGAAATGGTTTGACAGCAAAAGAATTAGATTGGAATGGGGTCTGGCTCTTCAAACATATTAATAAGGTAAGTAATTTTAATCTTAATGAGAAATTATGCTTTAAAGTTTTTTCTTTGAGAATTTTATTATATATATTATATGTATATATAATACACATTATATATGTATATATTATAATGCATACATCATATATATATATAATTTATTTACGCATATGAGTGTTTTGCCTGCATTGATGTCTGTTCACTATATACATGCCTGGTGCCTGAGGAGGCCAGAAGAGGGTGTCAGATACCCTGAGACTGGAGTTGTAAGCTGTCATGTGGCTGCTAGGACTCGAACCTGGGTCCCAAGATCCTCCCAGATCTTTCCCACCTAACTTCATGTTTACTGTCTTTCTTATTAACAAAAACAAACTCTTCAAACAGCCAAACAAACAAAACCAAAAACCATGGAGTCTGACTTGTGTTGGCCAGCTACTCCTGAGCATGCCTGCCCTGGAGTGTGACGTATTACCTAGTGTCACTCCATGAAGAAAATTGACTTTCCCTGTCCCATCTGCTCTCAGTTGGGAATAGCTTCTTGGCTGGGTTTGGGACTCTGTGTACATTTCTGCTCCTTCATGCTGAGGTGTTGACTGGCTTGAGCGCGTATAGGTAGGTCTTCTACGTTTCTGTGAGGCTGTGCGTGCATCTGCCCTGCTGTGTCTGGAAAACACTCTTTCCTTGACGTCCTCTACCATCTATGGCTCTGGCCATCTTTCTGCTTCTCTTCTGAGTAAATCTTCAAGCTTTGAGGGCAGGGGCATGAGAATTTACTAGTTAAAAAACGTATTTGTCATTTTGTGTTTGTTAGTGTGCACACACTATGGCACAAATGAGGTCATGGGATAGTGTTGTGAGGTCAGCTCTCTCCTCCCTCCTTCCCATGAGTGGCTTGAGATCACGCCACCAGGCTTCCACAGCAAGTGCCTTTACTCACTAAGCCGTCTTCAGCAGCTTGAGAAATTCAAGGCTGAGTTCTCTTGTGTATTTGTCTTATAGTAGGACAGAGAATTTTAAAACATTAATAGTTTGAAGACCTAAAGACTAGTTAACTCCCTTATTTTATTTTTGTTTTTGAGACAGCGTTTGTCCGTGTGGTTGTATAACTTGCCCTGTAGACCAGGCTGGCTTTGAACTCAGAGATCCCCCTGCCTCTGCCTCCTGAGTGCTAGGACTAAAGGCATGCTGCTACCAGACCTGGCTCTAGTTAATTCTTGATATGAGAAATCTGAAAATGTTCTAAAATATGTTTAGCTGTGAAGGATGGTGTGAGTGACCTTTCATCTCTTTATTTTTTATTTTGTTCAGATAGGTTCTCACTCTGGAGCCCAAGCTGACCTCAAACTCTGACCCTCCTTCCCAGTCCTCTGAGTGCTGGTGTAATGCCCAGACCGGCTTTTCATGTCGTAGTCAA
>NW_022651630.1:0-3715 GCF_011064425.1 Rattus rattus
CTTCTCCTTCTTCTAGATTTTATTTATCTTACATATGTAAGTACACTGTTGCTTTCTTCAGACACACACAGAAGAGGGCATCAGATCCCATTACAGATGGTTGTGAGCCACCGTGTGGTTGCTGGGAATTGAACTCAGGACCTCTGGAAGAGCAGTCAGTGTTCTTAACCACTGGGCCATCTCTCTATCCCCCAGCTTCACTTCTTTCTGTCGGTCCCTGCCACCTCTTTTTCATGACTGCCTTAGTCCATTCTGGATTTATCCACTTTATTGTGTGTGGGTTTTGCCTGCCTGCATGTCTGTGCACCGTGTGCTACCTGGTCCCTTTGGAGGTCAGAAAAAGGACTCCGACATCTTGGAACTGGAGTTACAGATGGAGCCACCATGACCGAATCCAGGTCCTGTGCGAGAGCAACGAGTGTTCTTAACCACGGATCCACCGCTCCAGCCCCGTTCTTCCTCCTCTCTGAAGCAGCCAGCCCCAGAGTGGATGCAAATTCTTTCTCTGCACAGTGGACTTAGTTGAAGACTGGCAGTTGTAGAGAAAGGCCACCTTTCAAAGGGGGCAGTTAATTTATGTTTTGCTATGTTTTTTTTTCTCTAGAAAACCCCCTTGGGCAGAGAATCTTCTCAAGTGGGCTCTGCCGTTCCATCTCCTCAGACCGTTAACCAAAACTCCAAACTGTGAGCCAAGCCAAAGCGTCCCATTAGCTCCAGAGAAACGCAAAGGCAGGGCACGCACTCACCTTTGAAATTGCCTCCAATGCCCCCACTTTCACACAGTGTGGCCTCCGAAAGGACTTCTTTCCCTAAAAAGACACCTTGGGAGCAACTCTTCAAAAGCAGCAACCCCTGCCTGACACCCAGACACCAGGCAGTGCTTTACCTGTGTGCGTCTGATTACCCTCTATGTGAATTGGGGGTCCCGAGAGGTCATTGTTCCCGCCTTCCGCTCTCACGAGCCTCAGAAGAAAATAATTCAGGAGGAAGCAAAGGGCCACACAGGTGTTTAAATCCCCACTGTAATAAATACTCCGTGACAACAAAAATGACATCGTGAAACTTTGCAAAAACTTGAGTTTCTCCAGCTTGGATCTCCAAGTGGGAAGTTTTGACCTCGCTAACAAAATAGCTATTTGCTTTCCCCACTGCTGAGATTTGCCAAATGAAGTAAAGATGGGGCAGAGACGCACAGGCTCCTCTTAGGAAGAGAGAGGCGCTCCCTTCCGTCCCTCCCTCCCTCCCTCCCTCCCTCAGTGGGGCCTTGCTTGGTTTTGTTCTTCCTTTCCTTTTGTTTTTACCATATGCAAATCTTCCCCTTGGCTTCCCTCGCAGCTTGATAGATGATTGGTTGCCTTTCACTTTCAACATCAATAGCGAGGCACATACTTTTTTACTTCTTCGCAATTCCGTGTCTAAGTTCTGTGGCGCTGAGAGAAAACAATATGGTCCCCCCGCAGGAGGTAGACTGTGTAAATATATATTAGTTTGGGGAGAAGAAATGAGGGCTGATAAAATATTCAGAAAGCGGGCTGCCCCTGAGGGATGTTATTCTGCACAGCCAGGGAGCAGATTAATGACATCGTTTGTGAGGAAGAAGAACGGCCCCATAAAATATGTATCAGTGGGGTTGGTGGTGGGATAGGCAATTGCCTGGAGTTGCTCGCGTGGGTATTGGCCTCAGAATCTTCACCCATCCTTGGTCTCTCCCATCAGTGTTAGCAACAGCAATGGAGGGTGAAGGTTCCGGGTAGGGTATGCTGGCCTTACCTTCTCAGGTGTAAAGAGTCAGGAGGCCTGGTTCTACCTTTAACCTTTATATCCTAAGCTAGTCATCACTTAACCTCTCTGAGGGAGATTAGAGGAATCTTAAAGAGCTTGAGTAAGTGGCTTTTAGGATGGGGGTTACTGGAAAGGAAGCAAGATGGGAGAAAATGTACCATTTGCTTTAGAATGAGAGAGTATAACTACAGAGATTCCTTGAGATGTCAGTTGGTGTAGGGAGGACTCTCAGGTCTCAAGGCCCAGTGTGATGGCACTTGTCCTTAATCCCAGAGCTCAGGAGGCAGAGGCTGGTGGATCTCTGAGGCCACCCTGGTCTACAAAGTGAGCTCCAGGACAGCCAGGGTCACCCAGAGGAAACCCAGTCTGGAAAAATTAAAAACAGGCAAACAGAAGTCCCATGAGTAAGATGGGCGATTCACCGATAACCCCTCTGAATGGACAGCTTCCTTTGGCTTCACATAGCTAGCAAGTCTGGGTCTGAACTGCTTGGAAAAGTAGCAGGGAAGGGAGACTAAGGGCAAGCAACACGATCGACCGAGGTAAAGAAAGAGTAAGTGGATGAGGGCTGGAGAGATGGCTCTGTGTATAGTGCTTGCTGTGCAAGATGGGCCTGCATTCAGATCCTCAGAGGCCACGTCCACACAGCAGTAACACAAGTCCATAATGCTAGCACATCCTTACTGGGAGGTTGAGGCAGAATCAGGAGAATCTAGTCAAGCAATTCAATGGCACACGGAAGTGAAACTTTATTAACGAAACCCACTGTTTTGTACACTACTTAAAACAACAACAATAACTTTTAGAAGTGACTAAAGATTTGCATTTGCCTCCTAAGAGGGCTTCTTTAGACACCCCCCGTCCTACGCACATCAGAAGTTCCTCTATCTCAGGTACCACAGGGTTCTTTCCATCCCCTCTGACTCCCTGCGCCTCAAGCTGAGGAAGTGCTACTACACAGGCAGCCTCCAGATTTCACAGAGCAACTGTGCAGTTTGCACACGCAGGCTTGTGCTGAAGGCATTGGTACGTTCCACCCTGAGATCAGTGCTAGGAGGGGAATGATGGAATTAACCCCTTTTACAGATGACAGAGGCAAGGAAGGCCCAGAGAAATCAAGAAACTGATTGTGGTAACAGGGAGGTAGAGGCCACAGCTGTAGACATCTTTCTTTCTTCCTTCCTTTCTTCCTTTCTTTCTTTCTTTCTTTCTTTCTTTCTTTCTTTCTTTCTTTCTTTCTTTCTATCTCTCTCTTTCTTCTTTTTCTTTCTTTTTTCTTCCTTCTTTTCTTTCTTTCAAAGATTTATTTTTGTTTATGTATGTTAGTATTTTGCCTACATATCTGTCTGTCTGAAGGTGCCAGATCCCCTGGAACTGAAGTTACAGACAGTTGTGAGCTGCCATGTTGGTGCTGGGAACTGAACCCAGGTCCTTTAGAAGAGCATCTAGTGCTCCCACCGCTGAGCCATCCCTCCAGCCCTAGTTGTAGCCATTTCTTATTTCTTTCTCTCTACTATCAGGCAGAACCCTGTCCCAGCCTTAGAGGCTCAGCAGACCCAGTTGGTCACCCTATACCAGTTCCTTCTACTCTCTTCTTGGCAGAATCTTGTAAAGATTTGAGTAAGTCACAGATGACTGCTTTTGGGTCACAGAGTCTCAGATAGCTTGGATTTAGAGACCACTTTCCCCTGCCCCACAGAGGTTCCCAATGTGCTCTTTGGCAAGGTACCACTATAGCTGGTTATTTTTGAGTCCCCTGTGTCCCATGGCATTGTCTACGGGTCTATTATCCCTTGGACATCTCCAAAGGCTGGTTGAGACTCTCCACATCTGTGATAGGGTTCTAGGTAATCATTTATGAGTGTGTGTGGCCCCTCTGTTGGAACAGAAGAGAACTTAACCTTGGGGTCAGGATAAATGGCTTCCATGTGAC
>NW_022651631.1:0-3925 GCF_011064425.1 Rattus rattus
ACACACACACACACACACACACACACACACACACACACACACACACACACACACACTGCTTACCCAGACTGGAGATTCTTGTATTCTTGGTGGTGTTCTAGTATTGTCTGGTATGAAGAAAAAAAGGACATACAACAGTGAGTCTATTCCTGTGTTAACACATTTCCACTAGCAGCAGAAGTCTGTGTAGAGGGCCGATATGGTCATGGAGTCTAATTGTGAAAGATAGGAGTGGGTAGCCTTTTCTGTAAAAGGGCCATAGAAAAAACATCTTCCCCTCTAGAGTGTTTGGTCTTTATTACAGATGCTCAGCTCTTCAGCACAGTGTGAAAGGAACCATGTGCAGTACATGAATGGTTGGGTGAGACTCTGATCCTGAGAGAGGCCAAGGGCTAGATCTGGCAAAAGGGCTGTGGATTGCCAACCTCTTGCTTAAAATCCTTTAGTGCTGTGCCTGTGCCCTGATTGAAAGCCTTACCTGTGGGTAAGGACACCCTGACTGTCACTAGCAACCACATGGGGTGCATTATTTTCTCAATTCTCTCACAGATTCTCCCGCTGTTTCCCAGATTTCCCTCTCTCCTCTCACCTTGGGGAATGTCTCCTTCTTCAAGCTATCTTTCAATACCCTGCCTTTTCTTGCTACCTCATATCCAATGTATACTCTAGATGTTGGTCTCATCTCTTTCTCAGGAAGTCCCCGTCCACTTCTGAAAAATAAAATCCACTTCTGAAAATCCATCTCTTGACAGAAAAAATACAGAAATGATCTGAGGACCACAGAAACAAAGGACATATTTTGGCTGAAATCAACAAACCACACAGAAGGCAGGTGTGGTTGCATATACGGCTAGCAAGGTTGCAACCCTTCCCCAACAGTGCCACCTACTGGGGAATAAGTGTTTAGATGCCTGAGCCTGTCGGGGACATTCTCATTCAGTCCACTGCAAAGCATGGGACAGCTGGCTTTTGTTTATTTGTTTTCAGGGCAAGAAGGAGCAGCCGCAGCCGAGACAACAGGGTATGACTAGGGTGGCGGCTGAATAGAAGGAACGTAGAGAAGAAAGCTTTGAGAAAGTAGAGATGGCTAGGACCACTTACTAATAAAGGAGTCATCATTTTCAGAAGACAAAAGGGGCCACCACTGCTTTCTACAAATACCAAATCGTAAAATGTGTACAGTGCTTCTCAGAGACAAGGTCATGTTTTAAGCACTGTGAATGGTTTAATCTTTTTTTTTAATTTGATTTTTGGTATATAGTCAGTTTTAATTTTGCAGTGATTGTATGCACCAAATACTTCCCTTGGCATATATGATTTAACTACAAACATATAGCCCAAATTTAGTGTCCTAAGGTAATAAATACTTAATTTCCCAACATTTCTTTTCATGGGGCCAGCATCCAGGTGTGGTATAGCTTGTCCCCAGGCCCAGGGCCATTTGTAAATTTGTAATCCCAGTGTCAGCCAGGCAGGGCTGAGGGAGAGGTCCCTTCCTTGCTAAGTTGTGGAGTTGTGGGCAGAATTCAGGTGCCTGTGGCTGTTGTAGTTTGTCCCATGGCTGCTGACTGGAGTTCCGTGGGCGAGGCCATCTCCATTTGGCGGCTTACAACATGGCAGCGGGCTTCAAACTCATCAAGTGAGGAGAATCAGACTAAAGGCTGAACAAGTTAAGTGGAAGTGACACCTGTTATTGTTTTGTGTGGTGTAGCACTGGTGGCAGAACCTGAGGCCTGGCACATGCTGGGCAAACATTCTGCTTTAGTTTAATGATGCTGGCTCCTCCCAAGTGATGATGAAGCTAAATCCTAGCTGTATACTAGGGAGGAGTGTGGCCTCTGGGAGCATCTAAGTTGTGAGGACTCCACCCTCATGAATGGGATTAGCGCTTTATAAAATGGGCCACCACCCTTTTGCAAGAGGCAGCACCCTACCACCATCCTGGGATCGGGGACAGCTCTCAAGGACTCTGGACCTGCTGGACCTGCTGGACCTGCTGACCTGCTGACCTGCTGACCTGCTGACCTGCTGACCTGCTGACTTGCTGGACCTTCAATCTGATTTCCCTGGCCTTCGGAACAACAAATGAGGAAAGTTAAATCGACTGGAAACCACCCCAGCTGAAGAGTTTTGCCAAAGCAGCAGAAACTGATGAGGACCTTTCCAGGTGCCTTTTTGTGTTAAGAATGAAGTCACTTGTCCCTCTTCTCCACACTAAGGGGGTTGGGACAATGAATGTGTCTTCGGTGACAGGAGACCCTGGAATCCTTCGAGGAGCTGCCTACCATGGAAACGAGGCACCCAAACGCCGTGGGCTCGAGCTGACACTGCACTGGAGATAATTAACCAGGGAACCTGGCAGTGTGCAGTTAATCTCCAAGCTTGGATTGGGCAACTTTATTTGCACAGGTTCCAGCAGCTTCTAACCTGTAGCCCAAATTGTGAGGCGGAGTCTAGACTTCTCTGATTCCAAAGAGCTCACGAATACCAATGCCCATCTGGTGGGTCTGAGGTGGAGCCTGAGAGCCGTGTTTCCAAGTTTTGGATAATGGGGACACCACCACACTCCCACAGTAGCAAAGCCAAAAGAACTCAGGGCTAAGACACAGATAACTTACGTTCCTTTCTTAAACTGGTGAAATGGATCAATCATTTGCACTTTGTACTTTAACAGCTTTTAATTTTATTTTTTTATTGTGTGTGCTCATGTGCATGCATGCGCCTATGCGTGCCTGTGGTGCATGTGCATGTGCGTGTGCATGGGTGCCAATGGTACCCATGGCAGGGCAGATATGCCTGAAGCTGGGGTTACAGGTAATTTTGAACCACCCAGTACGCATGCTGGGAACTGAACTTGAGTTCTCTGGAAGAGCAGTAAGTGTTCTTAGCTATTGAGTCATCTCTCCACCCACCCCCGGCTTCCTAATTTTCACATGTCTGCTCATTCCTATTCAGACTTCAATGGTTGGCCACCCCATAACAGGTGTTTTATTTTATAATATCTATTGATTACAATAGCTACTCTTGTAAGTATGACTTAAATGTGACTTCCAGGAGACCTACCCCCTAAACAAAAACAAACAAACAAGCAAACAAGCAAACAACAAACAAAACACCACAAACATCTTAGAACCAGAGCCTGCGATGTTTTTATCCCCTTGTGGGGTTGCCTCCCCATCCCCACCCCAGACACTGCACCTTCATCTGCAGGGAGACGATTACATTGGCTACGGCCGCGGCTGCTTTGCTCTTCCAGATCATGGGATGATGGCTCTGAGGGCTGGGACTGTGTCTGCTCCGTCTTTGGATCCCCGAGACCTAGTATTTATCTAAGAGGTTGAACACAGGCCAAAGAACATTGAATGAAAAGCCGTTCGTTATAGATAGCATTACAGCGCAACAAAACAAAACAACCAACAGACAAAAAACCCAACGCAAACAAACCAAAAAATACCCCCCAAAACAACGTGAAGAGATCACCTTTCATTTCTTCAGCTCTTCTCCTCATTCATCAGTTCCCATGCCGCCCACATCTACACAGTCACCCCTGTGTGCAAGGCGTCCCTTCGTTTTGGATGGCAGCCATTTATTGATACCATGCTAAGTGTTTGGAAAGACCCATTAGGGTAAGCCTCACTTCCTGCTACTGTGGGCTCCTGGGACTTCAGAGACTAGGGACAGAGTCACAGTCACGGCTAATGAGGCACAGCTGCCACACAGCTCAATGCTTTGAGAATGGTCATGGCATCTTCAGTAGGAAGCAAGGGGAATAGCTGGTCCCAGCCCTGCTTCAGGGATGGAGGTGACCCTTAGGGACCTAGTTCTGGAGCTGCTTTTACTGAGACCCTTTGACAGCCAAGACACTTTCACAATCTCTCTCTCTCTCTCTCTCTCTCTCTCTCTCTCTCTCTCTCTCTCTCTCTCT
>NW_022651632.1:0-3831 GCF_011064425.1 Rattus rattus
CCTCATATCCAAATATGAATATAACAGGAAGCAACAATCACTATTCTTAATATCTCCAACATCAATGGATCAACCCCCAATAAAAAGACATAGATTAACAAACTGGATACATAAAGAACGAGGACCCTGCATTCTGCTGCCTACAGAAACACACCTCGGAGACACAAAAGACAGACACTACCTCAGAGTGAAATGTTGGAAAACAACCTCGAAAGCAAATGAATAAAGAAGAAGAAAGCTTTATAGCCATTCTAATATCAACAAAAATCAATTTTCAACTAAAAGTCATCAAAAAAGATGGGAAGGACACTTCATATTCATCAAAGGAAAAATCCACCAAGATGAACTCTCAGTCCAAATATCCACACCCCAAATACAAGGGCACCTGCATACGTAAAAGAAACCTTACTAAAGCTCAAAACACACATTGCGCTTCACACAATAATAGTAGGAGATTTTAATACCCACTCTCATCAACGGATGATCATGGGTGAAAATTAAACAGGAGACGACAGACTAAGAGAAGTCATGAAACCAAATGGACTTAACAGATATTTATAGAACATTCTATCCTAAACAAAAGGATATTCCTTCTTCTCAACTCCTCATGGTACTTTCCAAAATTGACCATATAACTGGTCAAAAAACGGCCCTCAACAGGTACAGAAAGATAGAAATAATCCCATGAGTGCTAGACCACCACCCTAAAGCTGGTCTTCCAATAACAATAAAAGAACACCTGACATATCGTGAAGGTGAACAATGCTCTACTCAATGATACCTGGTCAAGGAAGAAATAAAAGAAATTAAGAACTTTTTAGAATTTAATGAAAATGAAGGTACAACATACCCAAACTTATGGGACACAATGAAAGCTGTGCTAAGAGGAAAACTCATAGCGCTGAGTGCCTGCAGAAAGAAACAGGAGAGAGCATATGTCACCAGCTTGACAGCATACCTAAAAGCTCTAGAACAAAAAGAAGTAAATACTCCCAGGAGGAGTAGAAGGCAGGAAATAATTAAACTCAGAGCTGAAATCAACCAAGTAGAAACAAAAAGGACCATAGAAAGAATCAACAGAACCAAAAGTAGGTTCTTTGAGAAAATCAACAAGATAGATAAACCCATAGCCAGACTAACGAGAGGACACAGAGAGTGTGTCCAAATTAACAAAATCAGAAATGAAAAGGGAGACATAACTATAGATTCAGAGGAAATTCAAAAAATCATCAGGGTTAGTGTTTGGGGTAAACAGAGGTTAGGGTGTCTTCAGATCGGGCGAACCTCTGCTTCAGGAGGACCATGGCGCTCAAGAGGTCACTAGGAACACAAAAATTAACACAAAAATAAGGCCAATGTCCAGCATGGCAGGCGCCAAGCGATGTGCCTGCAGTTGTTGCCTCAAAACCTGCTGAGATCAGGGAACTGCTCCCTGGAGACATTGGTAATAAAGTGCCGTATCAGTCAAATACCCCTCAAAGGAAACAAAAAAGTTAGGTTCTGGGAACAGTTACTGTAAAGCCCACCAAAAAACCTGGATAAGGTGCCCGTGTGTGTGAACCAGAGGTGGAACTGATGAGCCTGAGCCTGAACCTGAACCTGTTATGGAAGTGAAACACTCTCCTGAGCCTATTTTGTCCAGATACTCCTCTCAAGCCCAATGGAAACATATCTGGATGTGCACCCGCAGAAGAATATCTGTGTCAGGGCTTTCTGGATGTGATTCTTGCAGTGAGCGATGTGTAGATGCAGGCGCGGTGGTGATCCAAACTCTGTAGTGAATATGTGAAAAGATATCTATGCTTACCTAGACAATTGGTGGAAGAGCAGTCAGTTAGACCAAAATACTCCACTGGGACGATAATCACTGGAAATAAGGAGAGCCATCTCAATCGGCTAGCTAATACAGGTTCAGATAAATTTCGCTGCTGCAGGAGACCATGTATACGCTGTGTCCATTATTGATCGTTCATGCAGGACAGTTGTGTGTGCCCAGAAGATGCTGCAGCTGGTTGGTGTAACTGCCATGTTTATTGCAAGCAAATGAGGAGATGTACCCTCCAGAGACTGTGACTTACGTGCTTTTGTGACTAACCCACCAGATCAAAGATGATGGAGATGAAGATTCACGAGTTCTGAATCAGTCTGGGTCGTCCTCTGCCTCTGCACTTCCTCCGTAGAGCATCTAAAATTGGAGAGGTCGATGTTGAGCAGCATACTTTGGCCAAATACCTCATGGAGCTCTCCATGCTGGACTACGACATGGTGCATTTTGCCCCTTCTCAAATTGCAGCTGGGGCTTTTTGCTTAGCCCTGAAAATTCTTGACAACGGTGAATGGACACCAACTCTGCAGCACTACCTGTCCCACACTGAGGAATCTCTGCTTCCTGTGATGCAGCACCTGGCTAAGAACATAGTCATGGTGAACCGTGGCCTCACAAAGCACATGACGATCAAGAACAAGTATGCAACATCTAAGCATGCTAAGATCAGCACTCTGGCACAGCTGAATTGTACACTAGTTCAGAATTTGGTCTAAGGCCTTGACAGGGCGAACTCGAATGGACTACCTCATCTGCAGATGCAGTTACCATGTGCTGCCTGTACATAGGATACCATGTTTATTTGCTCTTCAATAAAGGTTGTGACTTTTTTACTTTGCATAGCTCAACTCATTTGAATGTGGTTGCTTCTGACTTTAGGATAACAGAAGTTGTCAAAGAATTTAGGAGTATATAAAAAACTGCTTCTAGTTTAACAGTGGATTCAGTTAGTGTATATATGTGTAGCCTATATTTTATATACTTGCTTCACTTTGTGTGTCCTTATCATGTGGTCGTCCGCCTAGCTCTGGGTTAAACACTAGTCTACCCGCTAGTCCTGCCGCCGAAGCCACTGTCTCTTGAGCTGTCAACTTTCAGATCTGGAAACAGTGTTTTTGTTATAAATTATTTTATTTGTTCTTGCAGGTGGAAGGTAGGATGTTCAAAATTGGGGTGTCTTAAAATAATTTGCCCCCAAGTCTCAGTACCAACAGACAGGGGTGCATTCTTGTATATCCTGTAGATAGAATCATGCATTTTATTGTGGGATGTTTTATGTGGGTCACTTATCAACAGTATTCCTTTTAGCATCCTTCAAGGCTTATATTGCATTTCCTAGTGTGAATAAACTATGTAATATAGTCAATCGTTCCCCTAGTGATATTCAAGTGCATTCTCTCGCTGCCTCTCCACAATGCTGCTTAACGCTGTTTAATACCTTGCCTGCTCCATGCATTGTAGCTCTGACAGCCAGATGAGTGCGGCTGGCACCATGCCAAGGTGCCACTTCTTCCTCCTGTTTTGTAACACCAACTGGAAAAAAATCCTGTCTCATTTGCTGTTTTAATTTATACATCTGATTCCGAGTTGAATAAAATTGTATTTCTGGAAAAAAAATCATCAGATCTTACTATAAAAGCCTATATTCATCAAAACTTGAAAATCTGCAGGAAATGGACAATTTCCTAGACAGATACCAGGTACCGAAGTTAAATCAGGAACAGATAAACCAGTTAAACAACCCCATAACTCCTAAGGAAATAGAAGCAGTCATTAAAGGTCTCCCAAGCAAAAAGAGCCCAGGTCTAGATGGGTTTAGTGCAGAATTCTATCAGACCTTCATAGAAGACCTCATACCAATATTATCCAAACTATTCCACAAAATTGAAACAGATGGAGCACTACCGAATTCCTTCTATGAAGCCACAATTACTCTTATACCTAAACCACACAAAGACCCAACAAAGAAAGAGAACTTCAGACCAATTTCCCTTATGAATATCGAC
>NW_022651633.1:0-3887 GCF_011064425.1 Rattus rattus
AGAATGGCTAGTCCTGCTTTTTGTCTTGGGACTAATTACTCGAAATATTGTTTTCTAGCCTATTTCTCTTAGGTAATGCCCCTTTTGTCACTAAGGTGTGTTTCCAAATGCTTCATAATGCTGAGTCCTTTTTACATATTTAGTCTTTAAGTGTATATATCTTTTTAATGGGGAAGAAGATCATTGATATTAAGAGATATTTAAAAATTGTGATTTTTTAAAAATAAATGTATATTTATTATTTGTGTGACTCCCTTCTTTCGTTGCTTTGTTGCAAGCAGATTTCTTACTTGCTTTTTCTAGGGTGTAGTTTCCCTTCTTGTGTTGGAATTTTCCATCCATTAGTATTTGTAGGACTTGATTTGTAGAAAGATATGTGTAAATTTGGTTTTGTCATAAAATATCTTGGTTTCTCCAACGAAGTTAATTTACAGTTTTGCTGCATATAATAGACTGGGCTGGCATTTGTGTTCTCTGAGAGTCTGTATGACATCTGTCCAGGATCCTCTGGCTCTCATAGTCTTTGGTGAGAAGTCTGGTTTAATTCTTATGGGCCTGCTTTTACATGTCACTTGCTTGACCTTTTTCCATTTCTATTTCAATAGTCTTTCTTTGGTTTGTGCATTTGGTTTTTTAACTATTATGTGATGGTTTGAATTTCTCTTCGGGTCCAATCTATTTGGAGTTCTATAGCTTTCTTGTATGTTTATGGGCATCTCTTATTTTAGGTTTTGAAAATTTTCTTCTATGATTTTGTTAGAGATATTTACTGGGCCTTTAATTTGGAACTCTTAAGTTTCTTCTCTACCTATTATCCTTATGTTTGATTTTCTTATTCTGTCCTGGATTTCTTGGATGATTTGGGACAGGAGCCATTTGCCTTTTAGATCAATTTTTAGGGTTGTGTCAATGTTTTCTATGGTATGTTCTCCCCCTGAGATTCTCTTCTGTTCTTGTATTCTGTTTGTGATGCTTCAATCTATGACTGCGGATCTCTGCTACCTTTTCTATCTCCAGGTTTGTATACCCTTTTACATTCTTTATTGTTTCTATTTCTATTTTTATGTCCTGGACGGTTTTCTTTAATTCCTCTGAATCTTGGGTTGTGTTTCCCTTTAATGCTTTCAGAGATTTTTGTGTTTCCTCATTAAACTCTTCTACTCGTTTATTTGTGTTCTCTGGCATTTCTTTAAGGGAATTATTTATTTCCTTCTTAAAGACATCAATCAGCATCATAAAATGTGAGTTTAAATCAAAATCTTGCTTTTCTGGTGTGTTTGGATATCCAGAATTTTCTTTGATAGGAGAAATGGACTCTGATGATTCAAATAGTCTTGGCTTCTGTTTCTAAGGTTCCTGTACTTGCCCCTAGCCATTGAGTTGTCTCTGGTGTTTGCTTATCTTGCTGTTTCTGAGAGTCACTTGATCTTCCTACAGGACTCTGTGTCAGCACTCTTTAAAACTGTTTTCCTGTTTTTTTTCTGTCTTTTCTAAGAACAGGAGCACTGATGTCAAGTGTATAGGAACTCCTGGTTACTATTTGTTCAGCTCTAGACGCAGGAAGGAAGCAGAAGGGTCCTGCCCCTTGTTGCTCCAAGTTCTTGAGCCAAGGGACACAGTTGTCATCAGGCAATTCCCTCTTGTGTCTTGAATGATGACACCCTTTATTTCTCAGGAGTGTCCCCACTTCTGAAGTTCCAGCTATCTCCCCCAAGGTATTTTAGTGAAGGGAGTTGGTTGTCCAGTTCAGTTCAGTCCTGGGCACAGAACAGAACCACAGGTAATAGCAACTGGCTCTTTCCGTATTCCTATTCCATATTCCGGAGGCACTGTGCAGCTTCCCCATGGAACAGGATGTGGGCAGAGGCATGCAGAAGTGGCAGTCTGTCTTATGGAATTTTGGTGCCTGAGGAGCTATTTTAACGAGTTTTGCTTTAAATGTTTTAATTTTCAAAACTGTTACAGTTTTAATTTTGTTGAATATAATGGTGCTAGAAAATCTGTTTGAGAGAGTTTGAAATATAGCATGCCTTAAAAAAGAAAGAAAGAAAAAAGATGCACTATTGCAGTGATGAGAGATTTCTGGCCCAAGTACCTAAAATTTCTCAGAAAACAAGATTGTGGCCCAATCTCGCGCTCCCTCCCTCCAGCTCACTGCTCCCAAACCCCGTGGGAGAGAGAGCTCACCACCAAGACAGGTGGGCACTCCTGAGACTGCAGAGAGGAAGAGACCACCAACACTGCCCACCCCTGCCCACATCCCTGGCCCAAGAGGAAACTGTATATGGCCTCTGGGTTCCCTTGGATAAGGGCACAGGGGCAGCATGCCCGCTGCGTCTGAGACACTGACGGAACCTGAAGGGACCGAATGGATAAAGAGTTCTCTGCACCCAAATCCTGTGGGAGGGAGAGCTAAACCTTCAGATAGATATAAGCAACACCACACAAGCAAACTTGAGCCTCGGGACCACAGGTAAGACCAACATTTCTGCTGCAAATGACCTGCCTGGTGAACTCAAGACACAGGCCCACAGGAACAGCTGAAGACCTGTAGAGAGGAAAAACTACACACACGAAAGCAGAACACTTGTCCCCATAACTGACTGAGAGAAAACAGGAAACAGGCTATAGCATCCTGACACACAGGCTATAGGACAGTTTAGCCACTGTCAGAAACAGAACAAAGTAACAGGCAGAAATAATCTGATGGCTTAGAGGCAAGCTGCAGGAACCAAGCAACAGAAACCAGACTACTCCGCATCATTGGAGCCCAATTCTCCCACCCAAAGCAAACACTGAATATCCAAACACACCAGAAAAGCAAAGATCTAGTTTCAAAATCGTATTTGAACATGATGCTGGAGGATCGCAAGCAGAAGAAACCCTTAGAGAAGACAGGAAAACTTCTGAAAGAATTAAAAGAAACATAAATAAACAAATGAAGTCAGAGAGGAATCAAAATCCTAAAAGAATTCCCCGAAAACACAATCAAACAATTGAAGGAATTAAAAATGGAAATAGAAGCAATCAAGAAAGAACACATAGAAAAAACCCTGGATATAGAAAACCAAAGGAAGAGACAAGGAGCCATAGATACGAGCTTCACCAACAGAATACAAGAGATGGAAGAGAGAATCTCAGGAGCGGAAGATTCCATAGAAATCATCGACTCAACTGTCAAAGATAATGTAAAGCAGAAAAAGCTACTGGTCCAAAACATGCAGGAATTCAGGACTCAATGATATCAAACCTAAGCATAATAGGTAGAGAAGAGAGTGAGAATTCCAGCTCAAAGGACCAGTAAATATCTTCAACAAAATCATAAAGAAAACTTCCCTAACCTAAAAAAGAGATACCCATAGGCATACAAGAAGCCTACAGAACTCCAAATAGATTGGACCAGAAAAGAAACACCTCCTGACACATGATAGTCAAAACACCAAATGCACAAAATAAAGAAAGAATATTAAAAGTAATAAGGGAAAAAGTCAAGTAAGAGATAAAGGCAGACCTATCAGAATCACACCAGACTTTTCGCCAGAGACTATGAAAATCAGAAGATCCTGGACAGATGTCATACAGACCCTAAGAGAACACAAATGCCAGCCCTGGTTACTGTATCCTGCAAAACTCTAAATTAACAGAGATGGAAAAACCAAGATATTCCATGACAAAACCAAATTTACATAATATCTTTCTACAAATCCAGCACTACAAAGGATAATAAATGGTAAAGCCCAACATAAGGAGGCAAGCTATACCCAAGAAGAGGCAAGAAACTAATCGTCTTGGCAACAAAACAAAGAGAAGAAAAGCACACAAACACAACCTCACATCCAAATATGAATATAACAGGAAGCAATAATCACTATTCCTTAATATCTCTC
>NW_022651634.1:0-3899 GCF_011064425.1 Rattus rattus
ACTCTAAAGTTATGGCTTTGTTTTTCTTAAAAATGATATAGAAAACTTACATTTTAAAGGCTCAGAGAATGATCTAAGAAGCAAAAAGATTATAATATAGTTAGTTATATAGAGTTGGATAATATCCTTTTCTCTTTTAGGAGCTAAACAGCAAGGGGAGAGATGTTCTTAGAATTAAAAAAAATTCTTTTTCATCATTGTTGGCCAACACATTTTTAATTTTTAAATTTATTGCAAGGGTAAAATATATTCTCTGTTCTTGTGGATATAAAAGAAAAGGACTTTCGTTTCAACTTCCTGTGTTGTTATTACAATATAGGCTTTCTCTCTCTCCCTCTTTTTTTTTTTTTAAATAAAATGTCTTCTAAATTGAAAGAAAAAAAAATAAAGCAGAAAGAAATTATGTGGGCTAGTTTTTTTGACACAAGCTAAAATCATTTTGGAAGAGGGAACATCAGTTGAGAACCACCCCCATCATCATCACCAGATTGGCCAGTAGGCAAGTTTGCAGTATGTTTTCTTGGTTGATGATTAGTAAGGGCCCAGATCAGTGTGGGTGCCCCTGTGCAGATGGTCACAGGTTGTATCAGAGAGCAAGTTGAAGCCTGCATAGAGCCTGCCCCAATCTGTACCAGGTCCTCTGTGCTTATATTATGGCTTCCAGTTTACTTATTTTTTTTAAAGACTCATCATTTATTTAGAAATATGAGCACACTATTTGCATGTATGCCTGCATGACAAAAGAAAACATGAGACAGAAGAGGGCATTGGACCCCATTACAGATGGTTGTGAGACACCATGTGGTTGCTGAGAATTAAACTCAGGACCTCTGGATGGGCAGTCAGCATTCTTATTCATTGAGCCATCTCTCCAGTCCCTCAATTCAGGATTTTGATGAGATTCCTGGGTGTGTGAATAGAAGGTCTCTGATTCGCGTGCCTTCTCTTGTTCTTTGTCTTCTGTTGGTTTGTCTTGTCCAACTCTCAAGTAATAGTTTTTTTTAAATCTTATTATTCTTAATTTTGTGGCATTTAAAAAAATGGATGGATGAATGAATGAATGAATGAATGAATGAATGAACGAGAACCTAGCTCTAGGGTAAGACTGACAACTGAACTGTCATTTATACCTGTTAGGTGAGGGAAAATCATTTCCTCACCTGATGTGTCCAATGGAGTGACACATCAGCACAGGCCTCATCTTCAGGAATAATTGACTAACGTGTGAGGGACTCCACATTTTTCTGTCTGTGCTTTTATTTAGGTACAGTTTAGTGGGCGTTGGGGGGGACTTCCTTTCATATTTTTGGTTTGGGTTTTGTTGTTGTTTTTGATGTTGTATTGTTTTTTTTGTTTGTTTGTTTGAGCAAGAACTTAAAGTTGGGTGGATAAGGAGAAGGAGAGGATCTGGAAGGTCCTGGGGAAGGGAATTAATATGATCAAAATAGACCTAAAGCTAAAAATTATTTTAGATAATTGAAAACATAATAGAGTTTTTGTTCTTTTTGTTTTTGTTGTTGTTTTGTTTTAAGAAATAAAACAAAGAAAGAAAGAAAGAAAGAAAGAAAGGAAGGAAGGAAGGAAGGAAGGAAGGAAGGAAGAAAGGAAAAAAGGAAGGAAGACAGAAATCTGAGTAAGCCATGGGAGCAAGCCAGGAGGCAGCATTCTTCTATGGTCTCTGCTTATATTCCTGCCTCCAGGTTCTTGGCCTGAGTTCCCTTAGCCATTCAATGTTAACTAAAAATTTAATATGAAATAGCTTCTCTCCTCCACAAGTTGCTTTTGGTCATGGTGCCTTATCATAGCAGTAGGAACTCTGAGATGGAAACCATTAAGTAAGAAAAATATATGAAAATATATATATTGGTAGAAGATTAAAGAGAAAAGTAAATGTTTTCAGGTAAGACATTATTTTAGTTCTGTCTTAAACTAAAATAATGCTTCAAAATTAAAGAAGAAAAGAGGTGAGGACAAAACCCAAAGCTTAAGCATGCCACCAGACAACTGTGTGAACCACCAAATGATTCACGAGAAGCTAAGACTGGAAAAGAGGGTTTCCTTGTGACTATGCTTGCTGTAATTTTGGGTTATTTTTCTTATGATCAGATTATTAATAATTCTTATTTTACTTCTCAATCTGTTCTAAATATGAGGAGAAAACTGCAAAAGTAGACATTGAGTCACCAACACCCCAAATAATTTTTAAATGTAGCTCCTGGGATTCTAAACAACAAATAAAATAGAGAAAGCCTGAACTGCCCAGGGGAAGGATTGTAGCCAAGGGAACAAGCCCAGTTAATGTAATAGCTTTAGTCCTGGGGAATGGTGCTGTTCCCCAGGCAGACAACCTGCTGCTCAGGGGAAGCCCTCCCCCCCCCCCCAAGCAGAAAAGAGGCTTTTAAAGGGGCAGTGATTTCCCACAATTGTGGGAAAACCAGGGAACTGGGAAAGGACAGCCCTGTGTGGGGTTCTAAAGACAAAACAAATCCAGGACTCTGCCCCCTCTGCAAAAAGAGAAACCACTGTGAGGGATGATGTCCTGTCCTCAAAACAGAATATAGGTCCTGGGGGAGGGAATGAATATGATCAAAATAGACCTAAAGTTAAAAATTATTTTAGATAATTAAAAACATAATAAAGAGAATGTTTTGACCTTTTTGTTTTTGTTGTTGTTTTGTTTTAAGAAAGAAAACAAAGAAAGAAGAAAGAAAGAAAGAAAGAAAGGAAGGAAGGAAGGAAAGGAAGGAAGGAAAGGAAAGAAGGAAGGAAAGAAGGAAGAAAGGAAGGAAGGAAGGAAGGAAGGAAGGAAGGAAGGCAGGCAGGCAGAAATCTGAGTTAGCCATGGGTTCAAGTCAGTAGACAACATTCTTCTGTGGTCTCTGCTTATATCCCCTGATAGCTGCCCTTAAGGATGCCACCCAAGGCTGGCTCCCTGATGAAAACCCCAGTGGAGGGATGGAGAGATGGCTCAGCAGTTAAGAACACTTGTTGCTCTTGCAGAGGACCTAGGTTCAATTCCCAGCACCCACATGGTGGCTTACAACCACCCTTAGCCTCAGTTCTAAATTATCCAGCTGCCATGCATGTAATACACACACATGCACACAGGTAACACATTTATGCATATAAAGTAAAATAATTAAATTAAGGAAAAAAAACAGTGGGATGACCATAAGGTATCATGGGTAACTCTTGATGTGCTAGGTATGCATGCTAATTTTTCAATATGGGGGCTTTGTTCTCTGCCTTAATTGATAACTCAAGACCCGTTTTAAACTAATTTATGGAGTCCTCAGTGTTTATGGGAATAACCCCAAGTTTTGAGGGACTACTGTTGTCAGGTTCAGTCTTGGAAACCACTCTTTATGTGACAGCGAGGCAAAGATCATTACACTGGGAATGCTCTTCTGGAGGTCCCAGCTAGACTGTAGCCAAGATACCTAGGAGCTTACAGCCTGTCACAGCTGCTGATAAAGTCTGGAGGCTGCAGACACGGCTGGGAGACCTCTTTCCGAAACCAAGTTTAAGCCTACCTTATGCAGAAACGACAACCATAACAATGGGTTCAGCAAAGGCCAATACTATTCTGTTGTCTTAAATATAAAAAAAAAAGGCAGTTCATTACTTATGTTAGCTGCAAAGGTAGATATTTACTACTCTGGTCACTTGGCTTTTGGGGAAAAAAGATGAAGTCCATAGGCCCCCCCCCGAAGTCTTAGGGGTCTGTCTGCTTTGCCTCTGTAGTGATAGGAGGGAAAACTGAGTCACCATCATTCCTAGTCTACATCAAAGACAGCCACACTCCAAGAGAAACTAGTTGTTAATTAGCTTTTATGCCGATGCTTCCCTGACAAGGATGTGTTTTCTGAAGGCTCCTTAGGAGGCAGGAAGACCTGCCT
>NW_022651635.1:0-3896 GCF_011064425.1 Rattus rattus
CTCTGCCTCTGCCTCTGCCTCTGCCTCTGCCTCTGCCTCTGCTTCTCCTGCTTCTCCTGTTTTTGCTTTTTCTTCTCTTTAAATTTGGAGTCAACTTGTTTATTGGAAATCTTGTTTACTGTGTGTACTATGAAATTTTGAGGAAGTTAACATTATGCATTTGAACTTAGTTTCTTTTGTGAAATAAGAATGAATCAAGCAATGACTGTGAGATATTTAGTAAATGGTCTTCAATAGCTATGGTGCAAGTGACTATGAATAATTTACATTTTAAAAAGAAATTTTGCCAAAGTTGTCACAGATGATGCTGTCATTGAAGTTATGTTCATTCACCTCCTCCTTTGACCTGTTGGCTTAGGCCATACATGAAATTCATTCTCCCTTTAGACAACAGTAATGGTAGCATTACCATTATCATTGTAAGTACTATGAACTCTAGTTACCTCAATAGCTAAACACATAGATTAAACAATATATTACCTACTTATTTTTTCTAATATATACCTTCTAAAATTCCTGTAGTTAAAATTCAAATACATTTTCCACACTTTTCACAGACAAAGTAGTTTTTAAAATTTGATAGCCCATTTATTTTACCACGCTTAGTGAAGTGTTTTCTAGCTTGAGGTTCTGTGACATGTTGTAACAATGTGAAGCAAATGTCTGCTTTTAATACCTTTCTATGTCTATATATGTTAAAAAATGTCCCTGAATAAGGCATGTCAGCAATTCAAGTTTCAAAATTATTATTGAATAATTTTAGCATTCATTTTTATCAGCAGTATGCCCAGACAGTGCCTATATGTGGGTTTTAACATTAAATCTGTGGAAAGTCCAGGTGTGATGCTTCTCTTCTGTTAGGTGAGCATTGTGAACTCAGATATTAAAGTTTGCTTAAGTTTTAGTTTAAATTCATTGAAATCAGAAAGAAGACACATGCCATTGATAATACTGAAGTAGTTTGTTTTCATGGATCAACAGAGAATGGATGTCACCAGTCAGCTTGCTGCCAGAGAGGTCTAGAAGGAAAGGAAAAGGTTTACCTTGGCCCACCAAATGTTTTACCCTACCATCCTAAAATTGACTGCTAATTGTCATCTCAGCATTTTCCTCTCTTAAGTCAGACTCTATTATAAAGGTGCTATGATGCCTCTGCTTATGTTTGTTTAAGAGAGTAATCAGGAGTTCAAGGTTTGGGAACATGTGACTAGAGAATCTATATTGTTTATTAAGACTAAGACTGGTGGGGGTGGAGTTAGCCATGTGAACAGGATAAACAGTGTTCTGAGCACAGGAAACAGATTTTTACAAACTTCATGTAGGGAGTTGGTTTAGAGTGTTTATGATTGAAAGAATGTCCGAGGGATTCCCACTCAGTAATTGAAACAGGAAAGCTGAAGGGAGGAAGCAAAAAGAGATGGGGCCTCAAGTTGATTTAATGAAACCCTGTGAAGGTTGACAAGACCACAAGGAGGAGGAGGAAGAAGAAAGGAAGAGGATGAGGAGAAGAGTTGAGGGGAGAAGAGAAGATAGGGAAGATGAGGGAAGGAGAGAGGAAAGAAAGAGAGGACAGGGAAGAGGAGGGGGAGAGGAGGGGAGAGGAGGGGGAGAGGAGGGGAGAGGAGGGGGAGGAGTGGAGAGAAGAGAGAAGAGGAAGAAGGGCAGGAATATGAGGTAGAGAAGGAGATGAGGAAGAAAAGGGGAATGAGGGTATCAAGAATGAAAACAGGAAAGATGAAGAACTTAGGTGGGAAAGAAGATGGGAGGCAAATAATAGAGACAGGGAGAGGGAGGCAGGAAAAATGGAGGAGGAAGGAGGAAATAAATGTGGCAAATAGACCCTGATTTCAGCCATGTCTAGTGTGTGTTCCAAAAAACCACTCTGATTGCTTGAGGAACAAGGTCACTCCCTATACTATATGAAGAATTTGTACTTACAGAACTTGGTAACCTGTGGCTACTGACATAATATCAGTACAGGGTTGTCACAGGGACTCCTCTTGGATATCTTGATGTCCTGTATCATGGAGATCCTGCAGCTTTTGATCTGTAAGAATGTCCCCTTCATATGCTCCAACATTTCATAGATGCTGAAGATATTAAGGTGGGACAACTCAAAACCCTGGGTCTGGGTAGAAGCTGAGATGGTCAGCCTGCCAGCTATTCTGCATCCACACCACTAGAGTGAGCTCCTGATTACTGGTCTGGCTAGATCACCCAATGCTGTAGTTGGCAAGAGGCAGTACCAGCCTTTTCACTGTCATGCCCTCTGAGACAGCTAACTTAATTTCGTGCCTGCTGAAACTACATTTTGTGCTGTCCAGTTGACATGTAGGGCCTGTCCTTCAGAATGCTGTCCACAGTGAGGATCACAGCCAGATCCCCTGCCTGCTGTAAGTGGTAAAGGACACGAAGAAAGGAAGGGTATTTATTGCTTATGCCACTGCACTGCTGGCAAGTAGAATGGCCGGCTGTCCCATACTCACATCCTCAGGTCTGGCTCAACTGCACCCTGCCACCACTGTCTTATCTACTCTTCTGTCCAAGGGAGACTGATGGCCTTTGCTTTAGAATACTGCAACTGGTAAGAGGAGAGAGACAACTCTCCTGGACTCAGGCCTTTGGGCCAGCTTTCCTGTGATGCTTAGTTGAGAAATAGGACCCTTTCAACATAGTCCTCAGGCATTAACATGTCCTCAGGTGGCATTCCAGATCAGCAAGACAACCCCTGTGCTACAGGGCCTCAGACCCTGACATAATCCTTGGCTGAAGCATGAGCCATGACCTCATCATTAGGTTGCATTGCAGGATATTTATGTCAGGTTGTTCTTCACTACCATCAAGTCTCCAGTCCTGTCTCTCTTCTTCGTGCACAAATCCTTCTGCTTCTCTCTATCTTCCATTTCTCCAACACATTCTTGCTTATCCCAGTTGACACCTGGAGCCTCTGGGTGTCTGGGGCCTCAGGAGTGCTATGTCCCACTTGTGTCATGTACTGGGTAGGGGTTTTCTCTGGTGTAGTTTACTGCCTAGGCTTCATGTCCCTGGACTGGTGGCAGGGGTGTGGGAGGATCTCATGCTTGCTCTACCTGTCTGGGCCACATACTAGGATGTGGCTCATCTTGGGTATGGTCTGCCACCCTGAGACCAATGACACTAGGTAGGGGTTATTTTGGAGTGTTCTGCCCATGCAGGCTGAGTTACTTGTGGGAATTTATTTAAAGAATTTCTTTTAAAAATGTGTTTTATTATAGAAGCTTCCAGAAAATTAATTATGTAGCTCTCCCTTTCCCTTGTGCTGATTGAGTACTTATTAGCTCAGTCGTCTACTACTCATTCCTAAGATTCTGTACACTCAATTGTCAATGGTCAACCCACACTACATGTGAAAGAATAAGGTGGGCTAACTGTTGTCTGCTTCCCATCTGCTCTTCATTAAGGTCTCCAAAGACCCCTGACTCTTTGCCAGTGACTACCAGATCTTTGTATGTCTCCCTCGTTTTGAACTTCCTGTTACAAGCCTTCTCTTTATTAGAACCCTCAATCCATCACACATAACTGGAAGAACAACTATTCCACCAGTTTCCTAAATGGGACCCTTCATTTGCTCTATGTGGCCTTAAAAATCTAAGATCAATCCTCACTTCCAGGACAGACATGTTTCATGAATCATCAGATGAACAGGGGAAATTCCAGATTCTTTTTTTTTATTATTATTATTAACTTGAGTATTTCTTATATACATTTCGAGTGTTATTCCCTTTCCCGGTTTCCGGGCAAACATCCCCCTCCCCCCTCCCCTTCCTTATGGGTGTTCCCCTCCCAACCCTCCCCCCATTGCTGCCCTCTCCCCAACAGTCTAGTTCACTAGGGGTTCAGTCTTAGCAGGACCCAGG
>NW_022651636.1:0-3889 GCF_011064425.1 Rattus rattus
TGGGTCCTGCTAAGACTGAACCCCTAGTGAACTAGACTGTTGGGGAGAGGGCAGCAATGGGGGGAGGGTTGGGAGGGGAACACCCATAAGGAAGGGGAGGGGGGAGGGGGATGTTTGCCCGGAAACCGGGAAAGGGAATAACACTCGAAATGTATATAAGAAATACTCAAGTTAATAATAATAATAAAAAAAATAATAAAAAAAAGAATCTATGGTAAGTTTAACATTTTGCTTGAGAAAAACAGCAAGTAGTTTTCAAATTGATAGGTTATTAATCTTGAAATTATGAGAAAACTAAATATTTAAATTCTAAAAGAAGAACTTAATCAGGAAACTCTGTACGTTGAATTATAATTAATGCAGCTGTTCTTATTGGATATTTGTAGCTAATGTGTCATGTAATAAGAACCCAAAGAGAATGTTAATTTCTTGAAAATAATAGCAGGATGTATCACTTTCTTTTGCCTAATTTCAAGCCCTATAACTAACAGCATTGTGGTGATTGTTATAAAACAATTCATTATGTGTATTGGTTGGGTTTTTCTCAGCATGATACAAGCCAGGGTAATTTTGGAAGAAGAAACCTCAGTTGAGTAAATGTCTACATTAGACTGTCCAGTAAAGATGTTTGTGCAACATTTCTTTATTTACTGATGTGACAGATCCCAGCTACAGTGGACTAGTACTGGATACAATGAGAAAACTGGCTGAACAAGTGAGGGGAAGCAAGCCAGTAAAAGGTACTCGTCTATGGCCTCTGCTTCTATTCTTGCTTCCAGATTCATACCCTGATTGTTTCTATAATGATTTTCCTCATTGATAGACTGTGGCCTGAGATTATAAACTGAAATAAATAATTACTTATACAAATTGCTTTTAGCCATGATGTTTATCACAGCCATATAAAAGTAATTAGTATACCATGTGATTGTTTGGTATATTATCTTGATACAAGGGGGTTAGGTGCATATTTTACATATTAAAAGCTAACATGGCCTACAGGTTCTCCCAGAATCCCCAAGTCTCTACCCTACCCCATTCCCAACCTTGACCTTTCCAGCTCAGGGCCTGGGCTGCCCTTCCTCCAAATGCTCTTCTTTATATAATCCAGAGAGTTCGATCTCTCTCTCTCTCTCTCTCTCTCTCTCTCTCTCTCTCTCTCTCTCTCTCTCTCTCTCTCTCTCTCTGTCAATCTGTCTACCTGCCTCTTTACCTTTCCTTCTCTTCCTCCCTCTCCCTCCTCCTCTTCCTTTTATTCTTCTCCTTTTCTCTGAGAATCCTCTTTCTCTCTTCCTGCCCCCCCCCCTTCTCCCTTCGTATGGCCTCAGTCATTGGGGCCAGGGAACTCTCACCTTCCCTATGAGCCTGTGTTTAATATAATCTAAAATAGCTTGAATTGGCTCATTTCACTGGCAGAGAAATAACCTATCACTGCTAATATATTTAATGATTCAAATATCTTAAACATATGGAGAAATGCCAGGACCTGGAAAATGAAAAAAAGTCAACTATTCTATTATTGCTAACTTATTAAATTTTAAGGCATGGTTATAATTAATTTACTGGAGTAAAAATAAACTCCTAAACATTCAAGAAATAAGGTTGTGCTTTATTTTATATATCACAGGAATTAGTGATAGTAACTCTGATGAATTGCACAATTTATATTAGGTTTATCCTTGGTCAGAAACTCCATATTCCCATGCTGTCAATGATCATAATACAGAAATTTAGAAACAAGCAAGAATAAAGAGTAAACATGATCAAATGGCAGTTTACAATTAAAAGTATACATCTTAAAGTTCTATGTTTATACATTGAAGGAGTGCTAAGGTTTTAACACTGCAACAAACATTTGAATTCCTTACCCCAAAAATGTGTTCAACAGGAGAAAATTTTGAAACACTTTAGCTTTCTCTTGCCCATCTATCTTCCAGAGGCAGCACTGTGCAGTTAGGAGGAAGGTACACAATTCTTGATATTACCTGTGGGATGAAAGAAAAGAGCTTAGCTTGTTAGCTTGTTTGTGACATTCAGGTTTATCTGAAGCCTCCCAAAGGGAATGTTTCTGCTTCCTATAACTTAGAAAACCATGTGAACAAGAAAAGAAACAAATTTTGGATGACAGATTAGAAGTAGCTGATGACATTGCTGAGCTTCAAGATTCTTCCCTACTGCATGGGAATGCAAACTGTGAGAACTGGGGGATAAAAATTTTCAGGCAGAAGAATATAATAGAAATCTATATTGCTAGAAAGAGTTAGAAGAGATAAAGTTGAGGCTAGTATATTGTGTATTGAGAACATGAAGAAAAATATGAAGGAACCCTGTGACGATACATCCTTTGAAAATATGTGAGAATACCTAGACCCTTCACAGTAGACTGATTAATAAATGTATTCATCTGAATAAACCTGCATAAGCTTTGTGTACAAAACCTGGAACAAGTACTTGTTTTTCCAAACACTGAATTTTCAACAAATTATCTAAGGTGTACAAAGAAAGAGAGAAAAGTGGCATATTTAAAAAACAAAATAGGTCATTGCTGCCGCCGCAGAGAGCTTGTGGGCAGCACCCCACGAGCAAACTTGAGCCTCGGGACCACAGGTAAGACCAACTTTTCTGCTGCAAGAGACCTGCCTGGTGAACTCGGGACACACAGAGGCAGAATTCCTCTAGGACCGCGCACTTCCTGTGTTTACCGGGAGTCCCACACCCGCGGATCCCGGCCCACAGCAGCTCTCTGCTCCCAGACCCCATGGGAGAGAGACCTCACCGCCTGGTCAGGTGGGCACTCCTGAGGCTGCAGAGCGGAAGAGACCACCAACACTGCCCACCCCTGCCCACATCCCTGGCCCAAGAGGAAACTGTATAAGGCCTCTGGGTTCCTGTGGGGGAGGGCCCAGGAGCGGCAGGACCCCTGCCTGAGACACCGCTGGAACCTGAAGGAAACAGACCGGATAAACAGTTCTCTGCACCCAAATCCCGTGGGAGGGAGAGCTAAACCTTCAGAGAGGCAGACACGCCTGGGAAACCAGAAGAGACTGCACTCTGCACACACATCTCGGACGCCAGAGGAAAACACCAAACGCCATCTGGAACCCTGGTGCACTGAAGCTCCCGGAAAGGGCGGCGCAGATCTTCCTGGTTGCTGCCGCCGCAGAGAGCTCGTGGGCAGCACCCCGCAAGCGAACTTGAGCCTCGGGATCACAGGTAAGACCAACTTTTCTGCTGCAAGTGACCTGCCTGGTGAACTCAAGACACAGGCCCACAGGAACAGCTGAAGACATGTAGAGAGGAAAAACTACACGCCCAAAAGCAGAACACTCTGTCCCCATAACTGGCTGAAAGAAAAGAGGAAAACAGGTCTACAGCACTCCTGACACACAGGCTTATAGGACAGTCTAGCCACTGTCAGAAATAGCAGAACAGAGTAACACTAGAGATAATCTGATGGCGAGAGGCAAGCGCAGGAACCCAATCAACAGAAACCAAGACTACATGGCACCATCGGAGCCCAATTCTCCCATCAAAACAAACATGGAATATCCAAACACACCAGAAAAGCAAGATCTAGTTTCAAAATCATATTTGATCATGATGCTGGAGGACTTCAAGAAAGACGTGAAGAACTCCCTTAGAGAAACACAGGAAAACATTAATAAATAAGAAGAAGCCTACAGAGAGGAATCACAAAAATCCCTGAAAGAATTCCAGGAAAACACAATCAAACAGTGGAAGGAATTAAAAATGGAAATAGAAGCAATCAAGAAAGAACACATGGAAACAACCCTGGATATAGAAAACCAAAAGAAGAGACTAGGAGCTGTAGATACAAGCTTCACCAACAGAATACAAGAGATGGAAGAGAGAATCTCAGGAGCAGAAG
>NW_022651637.1:0-3880 GCF_011064425.1 Rattus rattus
TCTTACCTGTGGACCCGAGGCTCAAGTTTGCTTGCGGGGTGCTGCCCACGGGCTCTCCGCGGCGGCAGCAACCAGGAAGATCTGTGCCGCCCCTTCCGGGAGGTTCCGTGCACCAGGGTTCCAGATATCTTTTGGTGTTTTCCTCTGGGCTCAGTACTGTGTGCAGCGTGCAGTCTCTTCTGGTTTCCCAGGCGTGTCCACCTCTCTGAAGGTTTAGCTCTCCCTCCCACGGGATTTGGGTGCAGAGAACTGTTTATCCGGTTGGTCCCTTCAGGTGCGGTGTCTCAGACGCGGTGGACCTGCTGCTCCTGGGCCCTCCTCTACGGGTACCCAGAGGCCGTTAACAGTTTCCTCCTGGGCCAGGGATGTGGGCAGGGGTGGGCAGCGTTGGTGGTCTCCTCCGCTCTGCTGCCTCAGGAGTGCCCGCCTGACCAGGCGGCGAGAACTCCCCTCCAGGGGGCCTGGGAGCAGAGAGCTGCTGAGGGCAGGGATCCGCCGGCCCCGGAGTCTGCCTCATTTTTTCTAAGCAATTTTTCTTAAAATTTTGTTCAACATTGTCCACATTGCTTTTCGATTTAAAGCAGAAATGTTAGGCTGGAGGAGGGTTGCCTCAGCGTTTAAGAGCATTCCTTGCTCAGGGCCTGGGGTCTGTTCCCAGCATCCACATGATGACTCACAGCTCTCTGTAACTCCATTTCCAGAGGACCAACGCCCTCTTCTGGCCTCCATTGGCACCAGGTGGACATGTGGCATACATACATATATGTAGGCAAAATTAAGCAAAAGGCAAAACAAGAATTCTCACTTATCTTGTCACCATTGAAACGATTTTCTAAAAAATCACTATCACATACAGGTTTGAGCACACCTAGTCAGAAAATCTGAAACTGAAAGCATTCAACAATTCAAATCTGATCTCTTAAGCATTCTCATGTAAGGATGCGTGCATTCACGCACAGATGCCAGCATATAACTCACCAAGAGGAAAAGTGGAAAATGTCTTGCTTCACGCCACAAGCCATAGTCAAGCAGACACATTAAAATCAATGTGGGAATTTACCTTAAACTTTCTGTAAACAGTAGATATAACTCACCAGGGAATTTTGTGTTTAGACTTCGGTGCTTTTTCATTAAGTGCCTGGAAAATCTCAGTTCATGTAATCACTTGTATCCAGCATTTTAGATGAGGAAATTATTGTTCAGTGAAGCCCTGAAATTCTTTTACTTAGCAGATGATTGACATTTGAGGAGGCTATGGTGTTATTTTACTCAAAATAACATTGTCAATTTTCATTTTTTTATTTAACAGTGCCCTTATGTTTGCCATTTGTTATATTTACTGACCAAAAAGGAGAATGGTAAGTGTTTTCACGCCAGTTACATTACTCCCACTCTATAGGCCCAGCATTTGTTTCATCCTTTATAAACGTCAATAACTGTTAGCACTAGTTGCATGACAGCACTCATTTTCTGAAAATTGCCTTTTTAGTACTTCTATCTAAGAGTATCTGCATAGTGGCTTAACTGAAGAGGTATTTATATTTTGAAAGTGTTGTGAGAAATTATATGACTCACATGGTGATTAAGTATAACTGACTTCTTTTGCCGAAACAGATGCTGAGAACCACTTTTCTCTCTGTTTTCTAGTCAAACCATTTCGTGCAAGAAAATTGCTTGATCTCCAGGCCAAAATGGTGAGTGCAGAAAAGACCCTGGAGAATCCATTTGCACTTTGAGCTAGGAATTGAGCTAGGCTTTGAAGACACAAAGCCAAGTGAGTCATTAGCTTGAAGGAACTCACTTCCTGGAGAACTCAGTCAACAAATTGAAAAATCAAACTCAAAGCTGAGAGTAAAGATCGGTGGTTAGAGTCCTTGCCTACCATGCATGAGGCCTTGGTTCAACCTCCAGTACAGTATGTTAATTTTTACCAAAGTGATGAGTTCAGTTAGTCATACAGTAAATCCTAAAGGTGTCTGCAGTATGTGTTCTTCAAAAGTATACTTGCATATTATTATGTCTATGTGTATATATGGGTGCGTGTTTGGTTTTATTTTTTATTAGTTTTATTTCTTTACAATCCAGTCGTTCCCCCTTCCTGGTCCACCCTCTCACAGTTCCTCACCCCATTCCAACCCTCCCCCTGCATTAAAGAGGATGTTCCCCATCCTATTCCCTTCCAGGCCTCACCACTCCCTGGGTCTTCAAGGTGCATCTTCTCCCACTGAGGCCAGACCAGGCAGTCCTTTGTTGTATATGTGTCAGGGCCTCGGACCAGCTCCTGTATGCTGCCTGGTTGGTGACTCAATGTCTGAGAGATCTCAGGGGTCTGGGTTTGTTGAAACTGCTGGTCTTCCTGTGGGGTCGTCTTCCTCCTCAGATTCTTCCAGCTTTTCCCTAATTCAACCGTAGGGGTCCTCAACTTCAGTCCATTGATTGGGTGTAAATATCTGCTTCTGTCTCAGTCAGCTGCTGGTAGGGCCTCTCAGAGGACAGCTATGCTAGGCTCCTGTCTGTAAGCACACCACAGCATCAATAATAGTGTCAGGCCTTGGACCCTCCCCTTGAGATGGATCCCAGTTTGGGCCTGTTGCTGGACCTCCTTCCCCTCAGTCGCTTCTCCCTTTTTGTCCCTGCAGTTCTTTTAGATGGGAACAGTTCTGGGTCAGAGTTTTTGACTGTGGGATGGCAACCCCATCCCTCCATTTGATGCCCTGTCTTTCTACTGGAGATGAACTCTATGATTTCCCTCTCCCCACTGTAGGGCATTTCGTCTAAGGTCCCTCCCTTTGAGTCCTGAGAGTCTCTCACCTCTAAGGTCTCTGGAACATTCTAGAGTGAAGGTCTCTGGAACATTCTAGAGTCCCCCCCAGCACCTTCCATCCTGTCCCTTCCCCATACCTGATCTTGTTCGCCTTTCCCCTCCTCCTCCTCTCTCCCACCCAGGTCCCTCCCTCCCCCTGCCTCCCATGAGTGTTTTCTTCTTCCTCACAAGCGGGATTGAGGCATCCTCACTTGGGCCCTTCTGCTTGTTAACCTTCTTAAATTCCATGGATTATATTCTGGGTAGTCTGTAATTTTTTTGGGCTAATATGGACTTATTAGTGAGTACATACCATGCATGTCCTTTTGTGAGTTACATAACTCAGGATGATATTTTCTCGTTCCATCCATTTGACTGCAAAACTCAGGATGTCCTTGTTCTTAATAGTTGAGTAGTACTCCATTGTGTAAATGAACCACATTTTCTGTATCCATTCCTCCATTGTGGGATATCTGGTTCTTCCAGCTTCTGGCTATCAGATAAGGCCATTTAGAACATATTGGAGCACATCCTTGCTGTATGTTAATCTTTTTGCATATGCCCAAGAGTAATATAGCTGTGTCTTTAGGTAGACATACTTCCAATTTTCTGAGGAACCTCGAGACTGATTTCCAGAGTGGTTTACCAGTTTGCAATCCCACCAGTAACAGAAGTGTGTTCCTATTTCTCCATATCCTCACTAGCAACGTGCTATAACCTGAGATTTTGATCTTAGCCATTCTGATTGGTGTGAGGTGGAATCTCAGGGTCATTTTGATTTGCATTTCCCTGATCATTAAGGACTTTGACCATTTCTTTAAGTGCTTCTCTGCCATTTGAGATTCGTCTGTTGAGAATTCTCTGTTTAGCTCTGTGCTCCATTTTTTGATTGGGTTGTTTTGGCTTTTGGTGGTAATCTTTTGAGTTCTTTTTATATATTTTAGATATTAGCCTTCTATCAGATGTGGGTTAGGGGTTTTTTCCCAACCTGTAGGTCGCCTTACAGAAGCTTTCCACTTTCATGAGGTCCCATTTATCAATTCTTGACTCAGAATCTGAACCTTTGGAGTTCTGTTT
>NW_022651638.1:0-3893 GCF_011064425.1 Rattus rattus
TGTGTGTGTGTGTGTGTGTGTGTGTGTGTGTGTGTGTGTATGGTTTCAGAGCTGATCACTATGTATTATGTAATTAAGAGGCCCATCCCTAGGTAAAGTTAGTTCTCTCTCTTTTAATACTCATTAGTTGCCTGTAGCTCTTTATCTAGGAGAATGACCTTCATATTTTCCACCTGCCAGGTTAGAACGTCCATTAATATTGCCAATGTTCAGGTCTTGTTTGGTAGCATTTCTAGGAGACACTGTTTGAAAGCAGACTTCCTCGTATTCTAGCTTTTATAATCATTCAATCCCTCTTTGGTAATGTTTTCTAAGCCATGGATATATAAACTGTGATATAGGTGTATCTCTTGTGACTTAGATGGATCTACATGACTATAGATGGATCCATGTTTCTTATCTTTTGTCCAGTTTTCATTTTCTGTAATGCTCTCCATTTTCTGTCAAGAGAGGCTTCTTCAGTGAGGTCTGATAGCTATACTTATTTCTCGTTATAAGGATAAGATTTAGAATGTAGTTAGGAATTATACTGCTCTAGGAGGGTCATGGTACTAGATTAATTTCCAAGATCCACAGACTCACTAGTTCTAGAAAATTAGTTCGATTTCTAGCACCAGGCATGCTTTCCTCATGTTGAATGAGCCTTAATTAAACAGCTGGGGGTTCCCACCAACTTATGAGTGGCACTTGCTGTACTTCTACAGACACATGGCCGTGATGGTCATGGTTGTGACTTATAGGTGTTGCAGTTGGGTAGCATTATTAAGTGCTTCCTTTCCCAGGCAGGTTGCACAGTATTTTCTGGTATCGTGGGAGCTAGACCACAAAGGATGTTAGTTACAGATTGAGCAAATAATTAAAATTATGTGTCATAAATATGCAATGTCTTCAGCAATAGAAGCATACCTTGAACTTCTGGTAGGTCATCAAGGGCAACAGGAATAAGCTATATCATTTAGGGAGTCTTTTGGGCTATACTGACTAGCCATTCTAAAAGACTACCATTGTGCCTACTAGGAAAGTTGGTTTGTTGTATGAGGAGAACTCTCAGTCAAAGTGTCATAAAGTCCTAAGATACACATGCACACACACACACACACACACACACACACACACACACACACAGAGAGAGAGAGAGAGAGAGAGAGAGAGAGAGAGAGAGAGAGAGAGAGAGAGAGAGAATGGAGAGTTGCTTGTACTGTGTACAATTTTAGGTAAATATAAAATAATATGATTCCTTGAGGCTTTATAAAACCACCTTGTTATTTATGCCTCCTTCATTCTTCTTTCTTCACCTGTATGAACCTCTCTCCTCCCTGACTTTATATTTCCTGCTTTATATCACCTTTATCCTGCTATTTCTCTCTGAACTTCCCTTCTTCATATCCACCGTGGTCTCCTTATACTTTCCTGGTTTCTCTGGTTACTGCATATGTATCCTCACACCTGAAGACTTGGAGATGAGAAAGAACATGATCCATTTGTCTTTCTAGAAAAGACAGTGTCTTTCTAGTCGCTTCTGGGTAACTTCATTGAATATAATCTTTTCTAGATCTACCTTTTTATCAGAAAATTGCATGATTTGATTTTTCTGTGTAGCAGAGTAGTATACAGAGTGGAAGTACTACATTTCCATCACATACGCATGTGCAGAAGAACATTTAGGGGTTTTTCCCCCATTTTCTGGCTACCATGAATAAAGTGACGATGAGCACTGCTGAACATGTATCTGTGGACAAAGGTATAAAGTCTGTTGGGCACATGCTACAGAGTGAGATACCTGAGTCAAATGGTAAGTTTTTTTTATGTTTCTTGAGGATTCCACATATTGGTTTCCAGAGTGGCTGTGCCAGTTTGCAGGCCGCACCAACAGTTTGTTGCCCACAGGTTCCCCGTCCTTTGTTATCAGGTGCTCCTTATCTTATATTGACTGGAAAACAATGCGACTCAGAGTTGCTTTAATTTGAATTCTCCTACTCATTAAGAATGGTGAACATTAAGAATTAATGTTTTGAGTTATTTCTTAGCCATTTTTATTTCCTCTATCTATAACCTCACAGGAGGCCGACTTTTTAATGGGGTCATTTGTTTCCTTGACTGGGTTTTTTTGGGGGGGGGAGTTCTTTGTATGATCCTGATTTTAATTCCATGTCATATGTATAGCTGTCTTAGTATTTCTATTGCTGTGACTAAACTCCATGAACAAAAGCAACTTGGGAGAGGAAGGGGCTTATTTAACATTACAGATTATAATCCATTATCAATGGAAGTCAGGGAAGGAATTCCAGATAGAACATGAAGGCAGATACTGATGTGGAAACCACAGAGGAATGTTGTTTACTGATATCTCCATCTGCCTTCTTAAAGTACCCATGGTCACTAGCCTAAGGGTGGCACTACGCACAGTGGTCTGGTCCTTCCATATCACCTTTCAGGCAAAAAATATGCCACAGGTTTGCCCACAGGCCAATATAATGGGGCCATTTTTGCAGTGGATGATTCCTTTTCCAAAATGACTCTATTTTTTTTTATCAAGTTGACATAAAACTAGCCAGCACAATTGACTCTTTGTTCACCTGATGCAAAACACATCACTGTTAAACCGTAACCTTACCTTCTTGTTCATCTTCAAGATATCATATTAATTTAATATTATAGTATATCATAAAATATCCTGATTTAAAAGTCCCACAGTATAATTTTCAACACTTCAAAAAGGTAAGTCTTAAAAAAAAGGTTAAGTCTCGTTAAAAAATCGAAGTCTTTCTTAAGCTCAAAGCCTCTCTAAAGTAACCAAAGGCTCTCTAAAATATATGATGACCAACAAGAAACTAATTCACAAAAGTGGAAATTAATATAATCCAAAGAATCAATGCAAGAAAAAATTGGTTCCTTGAAAAGATAATCAGGTTTCACAAACTCTTAGCAAAACTAACCAAAGAGAAAAGAGAGAAAAGACCTAAATTAATAAAAATAGGAGGGAGAAATTAAAATGATATCAATGAAATTGAGCTGATTTGTAGGGCATTCTTTGAAAAATGTATATTCCAATAAACACTAAAATCTAAAAGAAATGAAGAAAACTCTGGGCATATGTGGTTTGCTAAGATTAAGCCAAGAAGGTGCAAACAATGTAAAATATCTGTAAAAAGAAATGAGATTGAAACACTAGTGAAAGGTCTCCCAGCTGAGAACCTGATGAATTTGCTGATATGTTCCGCTTGGCACTTAAAAAGTAATGTCAGTGCCCCTTAAGTTATTCCATAAGATGGTTAGGGAAAGAAAACTACCGAACTCTGCTTATAAACCCAGTATAGCCCTGATCCCAAGGTCAAATAATGATATAACACAGCAAAAAGAAAATTATAGGTCAGTTTCCTTAATGAACGTGTGTTAAAGTTTTCAAGGACCTACTAGCAAGCCTCTTGAGTTTTCTTTATATATTTTGGATATTAGTCCTTTGTCAGGTTCAAGGATAGTGAAGATCTTTTCCCAATCTGTAGACTGCCATTTTGTCCTAGTGGTAGTGTCTGTTGCCTTACAGAAACTTTTCAGTTTCAGGAGGTCTCATTTATCAATTGTTGATATTAAAACCTGAGCCATTGGTATTCAGTTCAGGAAATTGTCTCTTGTACCTATGCATTCAAGGGTGTTTCCTACTTTCTCTTCTATAGTATTTAATGTATCTTGCTTTATGTTGAGATCCCTGATCCACTTGGACTTGAGTTTTGTGCAGGGTGATGAATACGGATCTATTTTTGTTCTTCTACATGCAGACACCCAGCTAGACCAGCATCATTTGTTGAAGATGTTTTCTTTTTTCCATTGTATGGTTTTGGCTTCATTGTCAAAAATCAAGTGTCCATAAGTGTGTGAGTTTATTTCTGGATATT
>NW_022651639.1:0-3898 GCF_011064425.1 Rattus rattus
TGGATAACAAAGAATATGAAAGCCTCCAAAGAGTGCAGCATCACTACAGAAAGATAATAGACGGAGACAAGAATTACAATGGAGGCAACTACGTAATATATTACGGATCCGAGGCCTGTTCTCACTGTATGGGATTCCTTTATGGATCCCAAACAATAGCGAGGGGAAATAAGGTAAGTTCCAGGGACAAAATGAGTGATGGTACATGGATGTCCACTGTCGATTCTATAAATAAGGATAATGATCTAAAGGATAAGAAGATAAAGTTCTTAATGTATGAGGATATACCCGATAAGGAATTGTCTGGAAAGAATTCCGTTTACTGGACTCTTCCTTGGGCCACATGGCCACAGGATGACTTTAAGGGCTTGGGTGGAAAAGAAGGGCAATACATCAGAAATGATGTATCCGCAATTGAATTTCGTAAGGTGTTCGATGTGGCCGTGAAGAGATTTGGACAGAAGGTAAGTGGTACTCCTACTGTTATTGTTTATAAAGAAGGGGTTCCTAAAGTATTTAATCAGGACACACTTCCCGGATTGGATCTAGAAAAGCAGGGAGAGGACATGTCCCGACATCTACTATTAAAAAGATTCATAAGGTACTATTTTCTAAAAACTCAATCTAAAGATGTCCACTAGGGCTAAAGATATCGGATCAAACGTCTTCTGTGGTTTTAAGTGGCCGAAGGAGTATGTTCCCATTCTTAAATGCCCTCTGGTACCTAGCTTCATAAACTGTGCTTATTATGAGGGAGCCATAGATCTTCTCATTCATAAGATACATTGTTTAATTAACAAAGACATTTCTGAGATTAGTTCACCAGAATCTCTTTCCATTGTTTACGCACATGACTCTAGAAACTTTTCGGTTTTAGAAACCAGGCTAAAACAGTCTTTCACTTATCCTCAGGTGCTTGAAAGAATAGACTTTGTTTGCCTGCCTGACTTTCTGTCCACAACTCAGGAACTAGACCACAACAAACAACTCATAATATTCTTTGACTGCTTACCAACTCTTCTTAAGGATCTAAAGGATTTACAGACTATAAATAATCTATTTGACAAGTCTTCAACCTGTCTCTTCTTCTGGAACATTGCACTAAAGCAACCCGAAATCAAACTAGCCTTAAAAACTCTGTCTAAAACTCAATTCTCCTCCTTGCTATTGAGATGTAAACCAAAGCCCGTAGAAAAATATGAAGTAGAATTAGCTACTCCGCCACCCCCTCCTCCCAAGAAATCAATACCACAACCCCCAGTTAAACCGGTTGTTCCTAAGGAAGAACCACTTCAGACACAGCCCATCGAAGCATTGATAAGGGTGATGGAGGTGGAACCTCCTCAGATAGAGGAGGATAGTCCACATGAGGAAAACGATTCCGAGTCAGTACCTGAACAGGAACCTAAGATAGTTGAACCTCAACAACCGAATATCCCATTTTTAACTCCAGATAAGGATAATCCTTACATTTTTGTACCTAAAGAAAAACCAACACCGCCCATCTACAATCCTTCTTCTCTAGTGAATTCCAATCACACTTTTTTGCTTCAGAAAGATGAGGAGTTTCGGCCTTCAGCCTACGCCAAAGCCAATAACATAAAAAAGCTTATGTTAGAAAGGGTGCCTGTTGTGGTTGGATGTATGCTTTTAACGATTCTTGTTCTTGTTGCTTGTTTTGCCGCTTAGGTGAGTTGATTTATAAAATGGCGGAAACTATGGGATTTGAACCCATGCACAAAAATTCTTTTGTCTAACACATTAGCAGTGTGTCCCCTTGAGCCTCTTGGGTAAGTTTCCCCGTAGTTCATTTTAAACATACAATAACTCCTGAGATTTAGGAAATTAGGATCGGTTGGGAGCAGCGACTGTTAGGTGGTTGAAAAAACTTCCAAATATATATTTTTACTACATAAACTAAGGGATTTAATTATCTATTTGTAATAAAGTAGCAAAAATTAAATTTTTGTAAAGTCCTTATAAGTTCTATTTTTGGAGACACATTTGCAAGAGACTGATATCAAGCAAGTTGTAGTTATAGAGAATTACTAATGGAGTTTAAGTATTTGCAGACTAATTTGAAATGCGCCAGACCCATGGATCCAGCTAAGTGGAAATCTATGAAAAAAGATTTGGTGAGAACAGGTTTATCCCCTCACGAATTCAATCTGCTCTATTACATATTGGACGATTTTGGACCTGTGTTGGCGGCATGAAAGAAATATGCGGACAGCGATTTATGCAAAACAATGCTTAAGCTAATTATGGCGCGTAAAGGATTTCTTTTGTCTCGCGTTAAGAGTGTGGGAGAATCCAATCACAGACAGTTACTTGGATGTTTCTACTGTTTGTCTATGGATGTGCCAATTGAATTCTCGGCAATTATGTCCTATATAGAAGAGACCGAAGATGGGTATAAGGTCAAATAAATAGTGGGTATTAAGGAATTAGCAATTCCAGCACTGGCTACTGCGGGAGGTCTGGGAACAGGAGCAGGAGGAGCCTATGTGGCTGGAAATTATTTTAGTGATGGGAGAGATGGTGGAGTTGCATCATCAGAACAAGCGGATTCAGAGCCTACAGTCCAGGAGAAATCATCAACCGCAACACCCAAGAAGTCGGATCTATTTACAACTTCCACATGTTTTAATAAGTTCACTAATAAGGAAGGAGATAGCACTTGGCTTATGGATCTAGAAAATGAACCAACTAGTCATGAGATTTCCATAGGACAAATAGAACCTAAACATGGATGTTTGATTGTGACTTCTCCTAAGGGAGGACAGAATGTAAAGAGAATTAATGTTGAGATGGTGATTATGGATGGTGAGGATGAAGCAAAATCCAATAATGGAGTGATAATATGATCGTCGCTTTCTAAAGGGAATAGTGATGCGTTTACTCTTGTAAGTAGAGTACTTTATCTAAGTAGAGACAACTCCAATTCCGAAAAGAAATGAAAGTCAAAGCATGGATTGGAGTTTACTAGTTCGCTGGATGGAACAAAGGATAAAGTTTCTGGGTTTGGTAATACAGAAGAGACTCCTATAGGAAATTTGTGTAAGGATAATGAAGATTGTTTAACACAAGGATCGTTGAAGGACATTGTTAATAAGGAATACAAATGGACGGATACTGACCCTAAAGATAAAACTGTATTTGACTATGTCAAGATCACCCAAGCAGACAACAAGAATGTTCTATTTTTTGGACGAGACTTGTCCACTTCCGATGATGTTAAGGATTCTGTCAGTGCCGCATATATAGATGGAAAGGGTTGAAAGCAGATAGAACCTGCTGATAGGTCTCCAAAACAAACCCTTCTTAAAACGGTTGTGCAGGGACAATGATCTTTAGTTTCATAATTATTCAATAGCATGGATACTAAGACAATAGTTGCTCCGGCGTTGTCTACTGCTGGTGGTGCAGGTTTGGGTGCGGGAGGAATTTACGTCTCCAATGTTATGTCACCATCGGGTAATGATTCTTGAACTTTATCTTCATTTTCACCTCTTCATTTTCACCTCTTCATTGCACCAAGGTAGCATTGAGAAATGCGGGCGGAAAAGAGATGTGATCGAATCCTGTAGATAAATCAGATCCTGGGATAACAGGAAGTGTTGATTGGGACAGCAGTGTAAGCCCTCTAAATGGGTGTATGTCGGTCGATGTTCTGACATCTTCTGATGATCGAATTGAGAAGGTGCTTTTTGAGTTGTGGGCTCAACGAGGTCATCAGGAGGGAGTAGTTGTGTGGTCTGTTATTTCTAAGGGATCCGGTGAAAAAGTAAATCTAGTGAGCAGAGTGATGCCATTTGATTATGGATTCGGTCGTTGATCGCCGTCTAAAACACGAAAGGGATTGGAGTTTACTAGCGAAATACCAATTGATCAGGGA
>NW_022651640.1:0-3893 GCF_011064425.1 Rattus rattus
TGTGATTGGGTTACCTCACTCAGGATGATATTTTCCAGTTCCAACCAAGTGCCTACGAATTTCATAAAGTCATTGTTTTTGATAGCTGAGTAATATTCCATTGTGTAGATGTACCACATTTTCTGTATCCATTCCTCTGTTGAAGGGCATCTGGGTTCTTTCCAGCTTCTGGCTATTATAAATAAGGCTGCGATGAACATAGTGGAGTACGTGTCTTTTTTATATGTTGGAGCACTTTTGGGTATATACCCAAGAAGGTATAGCTAGGTCCTCAGGTAGTTCAATGTCAATTTTCTGAGACCTCAGACTGATTTCCAGAATGGTTGTACCAGTCTGCAATCCCACCAACAATGGAGGAGTGTTCCTCTTTCTCCACATCCTATTAGCATCTGCTGTCATGCCTGAGTTTTGATCTTATCCATTCTCACTGGTGAGGTGAAATCTCAGGGTTGTTTTGATTTGCGTTTCCCTGATGACTAAAGATGTTGAACATTTCTTTAGGTGTTTCTCAGCCATTAGCATTCCTCAGGTGTGAATTCTTTTGTTTAGCTCTTTGTAGGACTGGTAAAGATCTTTCCCCAATCTGTTGATTGTCGTTTTGTCCTATCCTCGGTGTCCTTTACATTATAGAAGATTTGTAGTTTTATGAGATCCCATTTATCGATACTTGATCTTAGAGCATAAGCCATTGGTGTTTTGTTCAGGAAATTTTCTCCAGTGCCCATGTGTTCGAGATGCTTCCCCACTTTTTCTTCTATTAGTTTGAGTGTATCTGGTTTGATGCAGAGGTCCTTGATCCACTTGGACTTAAGCTTTGTACAGGGTGATAAGCATGGATCAATCTACATTGCAAATTCTTTAACTGGAATGGTACATGATAAAAATTCCAACCAGTAACACAATCCCAGATACAAAAGTTCAATTCAGAAAAATAACAATTATGAAGAAAAATCAAAGGCAATATGACCCCCCTGGAAAATATCAGTTACATAGTAATTCATTCAATAAAAGTGAGCTAGATTAAATCTCAAGAGTTCTAAAGAATAATTAAAAGAAAATTTTTAACAAAATCAAATAATCTCCTAAAAGAAACCCCACACAGAATACAAAGAGACAGTCGGATGAAATGAGAAAGTCAGTACAGGATACAAAAGAGGGAATCAACAGAAAGGTAGAAATACTGAGAAAAAAAAAGAAACCCACAAAATTGAAAATTTAGAAATGAAAAGCTCATTAATCCAAATAAAAGGACTTAATAGAAAGGTTCACCAATGTCAAATGCATTACAGTCTTTCAGAGATGGAAAACAAAGTAGATTCAGACATAGACAAAGATAAAACAACATGAATTTTGAATACAACACATATCTATGGGACTCCATTAAAACATAAAATGTATTAATCATGAAGATAGAAGACAGAGAAGAACCCCAGCTAATGATGTAAAATAGTTAATAAAATCATAGCATAAAGTATCCTGAATCTATGAAAAGATGACTATCGAAATTCAGAAAGTGGGCCAGCAAGATGGCTCACCAAGCAAAGATAATTGCCACCAAGCCTGCAAGCCTGAGTTATCTCTCCAGGACTCACATGGTGGAAGGACAGACAGAATTCTTCAATAACAAACAGACAACCCAATTAATCTCTCAAGTAAGAAAATTCCAGGTTATGTCCTTCAATGTTTCTTAAACTAGTCCATAAAATAGAAAGAGAAGGACTGCCACCAAACTCTCAAAGTCATCATTACTCTGATACTAAAATCAGATAAAGGCACAACAATAAAGAAAGAAAATTATAGAACAATCTCTGGTGACCACAGATGCAAAACAAAAGAAAACAAAAATCTCAGTAAAATACTTGCTAACAGAATCCAAGAATACGGCAAAATGGTCATTCACAGTGACCAAGTTTACTTTGTTCCAGAGATACAATGATGCTTTAATATATGGCAATCAATAAGTGTAATACATCATATAAATGGACCCAAGGATAGAATTCATATGGTGCATCTTGATATATGCAGAAAAGGCTTTTTTGACAAAGTCCAACACCCATTTATGATTTTTTTCCAAAGACCAGGAGGAACTAAAAATAGAAGGCATATCTGCATATGATAATAATGGGTACATAGTAAAAGCTCATGTGAAAAAAAATCATTTTACTTTCTCCACTCTTATTCAATGGCCTTGAAGTATTAGCTGGAACAATAGGAGAGTAGAAAGAAACAAAAATGTTACTGGTGGCATGAGCCTTTAATTCCAGCACTCAGGAGGCAGAGGCTGAAAGATCTCTGAGTTCAAGGCCAGCCTGGTTTACAGGACAGCCAGAGCTATACAAAGAAACCTTGTCTTGAAGGGGGAGGCAGAAAGTAACAAAGGGAATATGGAATAGGATGAGAAGATATCAGTGTATCCTTATTTGCAAATGATGATTCTACTTGTAAGAGACACTAAAAAGAAAACTCTTAGACTCGATAAACACTCTCACTGTTATATTAACATATGATAAAAATTCAGTAGGCTGCTGCTATGCTAGTAACAAGCATGCTGAGAACAAAATTTCAAGAAACAGTCTCATCCACAATTGTCTCAAAAGGACCTGGGAAGAAATCTAACCAAAGAAATGAAAGACTGCTACAAAGACAACTTTAACATTGAAGAAAGAAACTGACGACTACAGGATAAAAAGTCCTCCCCCACTCATAAACCGGGGAAATTAATGCTGTGAAAACAGCTATGCTACCAAAGCAATCTACAGATTCAATGCAGTCCCTATCAGAATCCTCACATTGCTGTTCTTTGCAGAAGGAGAAAACTCCTAAAATTCACATGGTAGCACAAAAGACTCCAGATAAAGTAGCCCTAATCAAAAGCGCAGTAGTGGATAATTACCAGATGTGAGTCCAGTTAATACCACAGAACCACAGGAACAAAATAGATTGTGACTGCAACAAAACAGACGCATTGATCAGTGGAATAAAATAGAGGACCCAAATATAAGCCTGCATGGCTCCAGCCATCTGAGTTTTGACAAAGACAGGGAGAATGCACACGGAAAAAGGCAGCTTCCAACAAATGGTGTGGGAATAATTGGTCCCTAGCTTTTATCCTGTACAAAAATCAACTCAAAATGGGTCTGATATATTAATGTAAGACCTGAAACTCTGAGGCTGTTAGAGAAAAAAGTAGGGAATATACTACGTGATATATGCAAAGGTAAGGACTTCCTGAAAAGGATCTGTCTTAGTCAGAGTTTCTTTTCCTGCACAAACATCATGACCAGGAAGCAAGTTGGGGAGGGAAAGGGTTTATTTAGCTTACACTTCCACATTGCTGTTCATCACCAAAGGAAGTCAGTACTGGAACTCACACATGGTGCGCCAGTACAATTGACTCACAACTTGACACACAAACACATCACTATTAAGCCTTAACTCTTACTTTCTTATTCATCCCCAAGATCTAAATAACTTTAAGAGTACCACAGTCTTTACATATTAAATTTTCAATCCTTTTAAAATATCCAATCTCTTAGAATTCAAAGTCTTCTTACAGTCCAAAGTCTCAACTGTGGACTCCACTAAAATACTTTCTTACTTCAAGAGGGGAAAATATCAGGGCACAGTCACAATGAACAATAAATCAAACTCTTAACTCTCCAATGTCTGGGATCCACTTAAGATCTTCTGGGCCTACCTAAACATAGTAAAAGCCATATACAGCAAACCAGTTGCTAACATTAAACTAAATGGAGAGAAACTTGAAGCAATCCCACTAAAATCAGGGACTAGACAAGGCTGCCCACTCTCTCCCTACTTATTCAATATAGTTCTTGAAGTTCTAGCCAGAGCACTCAGACAACAAAAGGAGGTCAAGGGGATACAGATCGGAA
>NW_022651641.1:0-3584 GCF_011064425.1 Rattus rattus
GAATCTTCTGCTCCTGAGATTCTCTCTTCCATCTCTTGTATTCTGTTGATGAAGCTTGTATCTACAGCTCCTTGTCTCTTCTTTTGGTTTTCTATATCCAGGGTTGTTTCCATGTGTTCTTTCTTGATTGCTTCTATTTCCATTTTTAATTCCTTCAACTGTTTGATTGTGTTTTCCTGGAATTCTTTCAGGGATTTTTTGTGTCTCCTCTCTACAGGCATCTACTTGTTTATTTATGTTTTCCTGGATTTCTTTCAGGCATTTTTGCGATTCCTCTCTGTAGGCTTCTACTTGTTCTGTAAGGGAGTTCTTCACGTCTTTCTTGAAGTCCTCCAGCATCATGATCAAATATGATTTTGAAACTAGATCTTGCTTTTCTGGTGTGTTTGGATATTCCATGTTTGTTTTGATGGGTGAATTGGGCTCCTTTGATGCCATGTAGTCTTGGTTTCTGTTGCTTGGGTTCCTGTGCTTGCCTGTCTCCATCAGATTATCTCTAGTGTTACTTTGTTCTGCTATTTCTGACAGTGGCTAGACTGTCCTATAGGCCTGTGTGTCAGGAGTGCTGTAGACCTGTTTTCCTGTTTTCTTTCAGCCTGTTATGGGGACAGAGTGTTCTGCTTTCGGGTGTGTAGTTTTTCCTCTCTACAGGTCTTCAGCTGTTCCTGTGGGCCTGTGTCTTGAGTTCACCAGGCAGGTCACTTACAGCAGAAAAGTTGGTCTTACCTGTGGTCCCAAGGCTCAAGTTCGCTCGCGGGGTGCTGCCCACGAGCTCTCTGCGGCGGCAGCAACCAGGAAGATCTGCGCCACCGTTTCCGGGAGCTTCAGTGCACCAGGGTTCCAGATGGCGTTTGGTGTTTTCCTCCGGAATCAGTAATGTTTGCAGAGTGCAGTCTCTTCTGGTTTCCCAGGCGTGTCTGCCTCTCTGAAGGTTTAACTCTCCCTCCCACCTAGAGCTGGATCTTAAAAAGTACTGTTGATACTAGCCTGTACTGTTGGAAAATAAGTGAAATTACCCAGAAAATGGGATTCTTTTCTTGAAAATATTGCTATGTCGTTAAAGTATACTCTATCCTATTCGGTCCTATTGGGAACTAAATGAATTTATGAAGACTCTGGGATTCATTTTATTAAAATGTTGCTATATCTTGAAAATTGGGCTTCATTCTAGCCTGACCTATTGAAAACTAAGTGAAATCGCCAAAACACTGGGATCCATTCATGATAATGTCACTATATCTTGAAAAGTATGCTTGATACAAGGGTGTCCTATTTGGATTAATGGAAAGCGCCATGAACCTGGTAATTGGTTCATGAGAATGCTTCTGAATCTTAAAAAGTACTGTTGATACTAGCACGTACTGTTGGAAAATAAGTGAAATTGCCCAGAAAATGGTATTCTTTTCTTGAAAATATTGCTATATCTTGAAAAGTCTACTTGATCCTATTGTGTCCTACTGGGAACTAAATGAATTTACAAAGAAACTGGGATAAATTTCATTAATATGTTGCAATATCTTTAAAATTAGGCTTGATTCTAGCCTGTCCTATTGAAAACTTAGTGAAAACTCCAAGAAACTGGGGTTCATTTGTGAAAATGTTGCTATATGTTGAAAAGAATGGTTGATACTTTGAAAGGGGTTCCGATTCTATTTGGACTATTTTGAAAAGTCTGATTGTTTCATGCGCCATGAAACTGCAGAATCCATTCATGCGTGACAATGTTAATGAAATCCATGGAAAAAGTACTGACTAACTGGATTAAGCCAGAAACTGGGTTCCATTAGTGAAAATTTATTGTGAAAAAATACAAAGGGTGTCCTCTTTGGATTCAAATTTGATACCATGAACAGAATCCGTTCATGGGGATGCTGCTTCTCTTAAAAAATATGTGCTACCTATACTGTTGGAAAATAAATTGAAATTGCCCATAAACTTGTTCTTTTTCTTGAAAATATTCCTATATCTTGAAAATGTATACTAAATGTATCCTATTCTGAACTAATTGTTACAAAAGAAACTGGGATTCATTTCATTAAAGCTATTTGCTATATCTTGAAAATTAAACGAATTCTAGCCTGACCTATTTAAAACTAAGTGCCAAGAAAAAGTTCCTTTGAAATTGTTGCTATATATTGAAAAGAAATCTGAGTTCCTTTTGGAAACAATGCTTAAAACTTGGATTCTGTTCTATGAAATATTTTGAAAAATGATTGTTTTCATGGTTGACTTATATAATTAGCCTGGAATCCGTTCGTCAGTGTTACTTTTTGAGTCGACTCATAAAAATTCCCCATGTTGAACTAATTGAATTAGCCATGTAACTTGGATTCATTCTTACATCTTGAAAAGTAATTTATTGTCTATTTGAACTTTGCATCAAAAATCTGTTATAATTGTTTCATGTTGATGCGTCGTACTTTTTTGGTACTAACAGAAAATTCACCTTGAAAAAGAAAAGTATACTTTCCATTGTGTCGACTGGGAATGAATTTACAATATTCATTTTCATGAAAATTGCTATATCCGAAATTATAATACCTCCTACTGAAAACTAACTGAAATTCACCAAAAACTGGGTTCCTTTAAATGAAAATGTAAGCTACATCTTGAAAAGTAGGCTTGATACAAGGTGTCCTATTTGAACTAATTGAAATCGCCATGAACCTGGGAATCGGTTCAGTAGAATACTGCTGTATCTTAAAAATTACTGTTGATACTAGCATGTACTCTTGGAAAATAAGTGAACTTGCCCATAAAGTGGGATTCTTGTCTTGAAAATATTGCTATATCTTGAAAAGTATACTTGATCCTATGGTATCCTATTGGGAACTAAATGAATTTACAAAGAAACTGGGATTCATTTCATCAAAATGTTGCTGTATCTTGAAAATTAGACTTGATTCTAGCCTGACCTATGGAAAACTAAGTGAAATCGCCAAGAAACTATGATTCCTTTTCTGAAAATGTTGCTATACGATGAAAAGAATGGTTTATCTGACGGCGTCCTTTTGGGAACTAACTGAATTGGCATGTAACTTGGATTCTGTTCAAGGAAGTATTGCTATATTTTGAAAAGATTGATTGTTTCATGCGCGTCCAATTGCGAACTAACAGAATTCGCCAAGAAAAAGGGATTCCGTTCTGGACGATGATACTACATCTTTCAAAGTGGACTCGTTAAAATTCAATCTATAGGGAATTAACTGAATTCGCAAAGAAAGTGGGATTCCGTTCATGAAAATGTTGCTACATCTTGAAAAGTATGCTTGATACAAGAGTGTCCTATTTGGACTAATTGAAATCGCCATGAACTGGCATTCCGTTCATGAGAATGCTGCTGTATAAGAAGTGCAGACCGACAGGAGCCGGATGTAGATCGATTCTGAGAGACACAGCCAGAATACAGCAAATACAGAGGCGAATGCCAGCAGCAAACCACTGAACTGAGAATAGGACCCCCATTGAAGGAATCAGAGAAAGAACTGGAAGAGCTTGAAGGGGCTTGAGACCCCATATGTACAACAATGCCAAGCAACCAGAGCTTCCAGGGACTAAGCCACTACCTAAAGACTATACATGGA
>NW_022651642.1:0-3890 GCF_011064425.1 Rattus rattus
TGTCTACACTGCGGCAACTGAAGAATCAAGTCAAGGAACAGGCAAGCAACACTGCCTCCTCTTTACAATGAGAAAACTGAAGCCTACAAAATGAATTTGACCATTGAGTTAACGATTAGCAGGCACCAAGACCTCTTGGGTGTGCCTATGCTCTCTTCCCAGGGAAGGTGACCCATAAACACGCATGTTTAAATGCCCTTCGGAATCGGAAGCCCCGGGGTGTTCACAGGAAGGCATAACCCTAAGGGGCAAGCGGTTACCAAGGAAAGCCCTCCTATGTACCCGCCCAGCCCTATCCCTCCTGCCTCTCCCCACCTCCCTCCTTCACCACGGCTCTCTGCTTCCCACCCTCTGCACACACAGAACAGAAGTCAGTGCATTTATAGCCTACTGTACGCTAACTACCGCAAGGGATTCAATGCCGCGATTCAAATGTCGGCTGTGAGCTTGAGCAAACTCCTTATCTCTGTCTCAGTTTCCCAATATGTAAAATAAGTCACAGTGCCAATCCCCAGTGGTGACATTGTGACTAACCAACGTGCCTCAATTACGCTTGTGGGACAGTATCTGGCACAAAAGGACCAAGCAACAGCTACAATTTAAATTACACCGACTCCTCCTGTGCCAACACACGGGCCCTGGGCTCTATTAATTGTCTCCGCCTTGTGTCCTGTGATGAGCAATGAAACATCCCAGTGTTTATGTGCAGCAGACATGGAACAGTGTTATACCCTGGTGCACTGGGCGTCTCCAGGAGGAGAATATTTTAGGGCAAATAAGTCTTTCAGTAGCCCTCAAATTACACTGCTTTGACAACTGTCTATTTCTCAACGTTAGAGTCAGCCCTGTTGATTACATACTGGAATGAAACATCTATAATTAGCTTAATTCAAAACAACAATGAAATGTCACTCGGCCCAAGGACTTGGCCTTACTATAATCACTGTATCCCCAGGACGGAGAACAGTGCCTGATCTCTAGTAAACACTCAATATTTTTAAAGTGTGTGTGTGTGTGTGTGTGTGTGTGTGTGTGTGTGTGTGTGTGTGTGTGTGTGTGTCTCTGTGTGTGTGTGTGTGTGTGTGTGTGTGTGTGTGTGTGTGTGTGTGTGAGTGTGTGTGTGCATGCGCTCCCGTGTACTCAAACTCAGTTTGTGTACAGGTGCCCTGAGGCCAAAACACAGCACTGGATTTCCTAGAACTGGAGCTGCAGGCACATGGGCTAGCTGATGTGGGTGCTGGGAACTGAACTCAGGTCCCCTAAAACTGACAGGGAGTACTCGTAACTGTTGAGTCAGTTCTCCAGCCCCCCGAATATATTTTAAATGAATTAAGGCATAAGGGAACCATCGTACACACACACATACACACACACACACACACACAAACACAAACACATACACACACACATTAGTGATTCCTAAACAAAAGAGACATAACCATTAGATCAACACCAATAAACTAAGTAATAAATGTTATTTTCGAAATTCTCCAGAACATTTCTCTTTTATTTTATTACATACACTTTTTATTTTATTATGCCTGTAATCCTAGCTCAAGGGACTGAGGCAAGAAAGAGGCAAGCTGAAGACCAACTTGGCCACAAGGCAAAACTCTGTCTAAAAAAACAACAAGAGAAGCAAAATTTAGTGACCTTGATTTTTCAGAATTTTAAGTCTATGGATTAAAATCCTAATATGGTGTAAGTTACTTGTTGACAGACGCATCCTGACACTAGAAGGTAGAGAAATACTGCCAGGGAGAGCCTACGCCTCGGAAGTACTGAGGTGACCCATCCTCAGAAAAGCTTCCAAGGACGGCCTGACCTTAAACAAGTTAGTTAGCTTTGAGTAATGATGTTTAAGGTTTTTGATCTTCATTTTTCACACCTGCAAAACAAGAATAAGCTCGATGTGCCTGTTTTATCAAGTTGTCTTAAGGGGAAAATGCACTTAAAAAGTATTTCTATACATGTATATGTCTGTTTGGAGATATACAAAGAGGAAGACATTCACTTTTGACATAAAGACTCTCAGATTTTAACCTGGGAAAGGAGAGGGAGAGGCATAAGAAAGGATCTCACATAGCCAACACTGGCCAGAAACTCAAAGGGATCGGCCTGCCTCTACCTCCTGAGTGTTGGGATTAAGACAGGTGCTACCACACCCATTTTGTACAGTGCTAGAAGTCAAACCCAAGACTCCATTCATGCCAGGCAAGGGCTCTGCCAACCAAGCTACATCTGCAACCTCATTTGGTGGGAGGAGGGATGGGGGCTGGTTTTTGTTTTTGTTTGTCTTGGTTTTGTGGTTTTAATTTGCTTGTTTGTTTGTTGAGGTGGGATCTTGTCATATTGCCCAGATTGGCTGCAAAAACCTGAGGTCAATCCTCCTGCCTCATCAGCCTCCCATGTACCTACAGGGCTATGCTGGATCTCATGCCACTGAACCTCATCGCAGATTTTAAATGTTCCGTTTCAAACCATCTTCCTATATATCTGCCAACCTCGATAATCCCCAGATCCAAAGATCCCCATGACAACACAAACTCTGCCACAGGAAAGCGCTCACCCTGTAAAGGTTAACCAGCTGATTTCTTTAAAATAAAAACGTGTATTTTTATTTATTTGTATGTGTCTGTGTGAGTACATGCTACACGTGTATAGATGTCTGCAGAGGTTAGAAGATGGCACCAAATCCCCTGGAGATGGATTTGCAGGTGATGGTAAGCCACCCAGCAAGGATGCTGGTAATGGAACTCTGGTCCTCAGGAACAACAAGTGCCCTTAACTGATGAACCATCTCTCCAACCCCTGGTTACTTTCAAATACAATAACAAGTGACGTAACACACGCACACACAAAAGATGCCTGTGTTTTTGCCGGGAGCTTCCCTGGTCACATTAGTCAGCATGGGTGCTAGCTGTTCGCCCTGAGTGAATATACACTGAAGGAATGTGCTTTGGTGTTTTGGTTTCACCCGACCCATGCTTTCTGAACAGCCAATTATCGCCTCTCTTTGTAACACCAGGAAGACTTCTAAGCATGCCAGAGTTGTGCTCTAGGCTTTATTTCCTGGGCTTCAGGACTCACAGAGAAAATCTCGGTGGATTTGTGGCGATTTCTCAGTGTTGTGTTATTGCTTACTAATATTATGTTTTATGATCCTCCGCCCACTAAAAACAGCTAACAAATAAATAAAAGCATCCGGCCATAAACACAAAAGATCCTGGTACCTCTAAACATCACCTAATGCCTCCAAAACAGAACTTTTAAGTCATTTAACTAGGGTCAGTTGTCAATTATCTGTACTCTGACCTCTTTCCAACAGAAAAAGCAAAACATGCTATCCTCAAATGCTAATAAATTAAGTCACTTGATTTTTTTTTCACTTACATTAGAATATGCGTAGCCCTGGATGCGAATTCTTAGCAGTCCCAATAAGAAAAACCCCCATCCAGGCAGCCCCAGCTCAGCCTTCCCTGTGTTCTTCTACACATCTATCCAAAAGGACTACACACACACACACACACATACAGAGAGAGAGAGAGAGAGAGAGAGAGAGAGAGAGAGAGAGAGAGAGAGAGAGAGAGAGAGAGAGAGGGGTTAAGAGTGCTTGTTCTTCCAGAAGACCCAAGTTTGGTTCCCAGCACCCAAGCCAGTCAGCTCACAACCAATCATAGCTCCAAGTAAATGCAGTGTGATACCCTTTTTTGGCCTCTACAGGCATCCATAGTTATGTACACACACACACACACACACACACACATAAATAAATAAATAAATAATAAAGTAAATTTTCTTTAAGAAACCATGAACTATTTTGAGGAAAAGATATTGTATAAACTGGGTGTGGTTGTATAATCCCAGCACTCAGGAGATAGAGGTAAATG
>NW_022651643.1:0-3878 GCF_011064425.1 Rattus rattus
AATGATTAAAAGGATTTTACTAGAATTCAAACATTTTGTGCTTCAAAAGACAAGGATACCCCCTTCCCCCAACTTCATGCATGTGCAGCAGAGAGCTGCCTTGTCTGGCCTCACAGTGACTCACCTAATCCTCCCCAGGGGAGACACTATCCTCTCTGAAGCAAAAAGATGGGGCTTGGGGAGAAGCTCTGGGAGGGAGTACCGGGAGAGGGGGCAGTGTTTGGGATGTAAATTAATTAGTTAACTACGTTTTTAAAAAAGACAATATAGATAGAGTAAACAGATGAAAATTTGGTATTAGCATATTTAATGAAAGACATGCATTTAGATCATTTTTCTCTTTTGTGTCAGTAAAGCATATAAAACCAAATATGATATGGACAAATGATCTGCATGATTTTCTCCAAACAATGCATACAAATGGCAGGAGAGCTACCGGCTAGAGCCTCAGCAGCATCCTCCATGAAGCACTAGGGAAAGAGTCAGACACCTCATTTCTCAGGGAAGGGGTAGAAACAGCAAATGGTGGCCACCATGGTGAAAAATTAGGGTCATCAAATTCCTATACTGAGAATGGGGAATGGCATGTTCTCTTGAGAAAAGAGGGTGCTACAGTTCTTCAGCTACACAGCATGGCAGTTCCATTCCTGGGTATATGCTCAAGGAAAACACATTCATAATAATCAAACATTCAAAGCAAATGCCCAACTCCATATACTGTATAGATACTTTTTGACAACAGAAAGTATTGAAGTACTAGCACATGCTAGACTGCAGGTGAGCATTGAATGACCAGTGGGAGCACCCTCACAGAAGCAGGAGGAGGGGAAGAGGTATGAGGGGGGAAGGGGATAGCATTTGAAATGTAATTACGAAAAACATCCAAGAAAAATAAAATTTAAAAAATGGCCAAGTATTGTGTGATTTCATCTTTAAGGAATGTCCAGAATGAGTAAACCCATACACACTGAAAATATGTTAAAGGTTGGCAGGATTTTGAAAAGCACGATTAATAGATTTTGTTGTTGTTAATATTGTATTGTTTTTGGGGACAAGGTCTTATTATGTAGTCTTGGCTGAACTCAAAAGCACAGGGGATCTGCATGCCTCCTCTGCCTCTGCCTCTGCCTCTGCCTCTGCCTCTGCCTCTGCCTCTGCCTCTGCCTCTGCCTCTGCCTCTGCCTCTGCCTCTGCCTCTGCCTCTGCCTCTGCCTCTGCCTCTGCCTCTGCCTCTGCCTCTACCTCTTCCTCTGCCTCTGCCTCTCCTGAGTGGAAGGAAAACACTGTGTGCGACCACAATGAGTCCAAATTCCTGCTAATAGGTATGAGAGGTATGTGCTTGGTTTTTCTTTGCCTCCCCCTGAGGTCAGTGAAAGATCATAACACTCTTATAATGAATATTATTTTGAAACTCTATGACTATACCCAAAACCCTGTATACACAAAAGAAATGAAATTCATATTTTATAAAACCTTTCCTGTTAATGCTGTTTCATTAGAAAGAGAAGAGGCAGGGTGCTTTGGATCATTCCTTCCTAATGCAAAACAAAGAAGCCCAGGCAGATCCTAGGCACTGCAAAGTCACTCCACCCACAGAATGCTTCCCAAGGACAAACAAGGACAAGAAGGACAGATGGGATGCATGAGTTGCTCAGGCTCTGGGTTAACAGTTCCTAGCCGACCCTGTGGAGAAGTGTCAGTAAATAGGCTAAAAACTGAAAGATTCCATCTGTCAAGGTACCCTTTCCTGGGCTTGTCCTAGAGAGAGTTGGTCTTCCCTGTTGAGTCTACAATGCCAAGATAAGATCTGGACCAGTCCCTGACATAGAAGAAACAGAGATTTGTTTCATATGTACAACTGGACTTTGCCCTTGGAAAAGAGATCTCTGGTTCATAGGAATATTTTGTTATTGCCGATGTATTTCCTTGCCATAGATTGTGTTTTTCAATATCTTGTGAGAGTCAGAAGACATGATATCTTAGCAGGCATCATTAAAATCCTTTAGTGAAGGATGACCTGAGGAACGGTTGAGTTCTCAGTAAGAGCCCAATTCTTGTAGCCCAAAGAAAGCCCATATTAAATTGTTTTCTGCAACTTGGTCTTTTCACCATGCTGTGGCAGTCTTTCCTACCTTTATCTCTGGGGATGGTTGAAAAGTCCATAGATAGAGCATTGGTGATAACCTTTCCCAGTCTGTAGGCTACCTGTTGACTATCAATGGTATCCTTTTCTTTGCCTTACAGAAGCTTTTCAGTTTCATGAATTCCTATTTATGAATTGCTGACCCTAGTGCCCGTGCTGTTGGTGTTCTATTCAGGATGTTGTTTCCCGTGCCAATGTTTGCAAGAAGGATGATATCCGAATTGTATAAAGAACACAATAAAGTAGGCATCAGCAAACCAAATAATCCAGTTTAAAAATGGGCTAGAGATCTAAACAGACAATTCTCAATAGAGGAATCACAAATGACCATAAAGTATTGAAGAAATATTAAACATCCTTAGTTTCCAAGAAATTCAAATCACAGTGACTTTGACATTTCATTGTTTACCCATCAGAATGGCTAAGATCAAACCCTCAGTCAGCAGCTCATGCTGGTAAGGATGTTGAACAAGGGAAACACTTCTCCATTGTTGGTGGGAGTGTAACCTGTATGGCCGCTTTGGAGTCAATACAGTGGTTTCTCAGAATAATGGGAATCAATCTACCTCAAAACCCAATGATATCACCCCTAAGCATACACCAAAGGATGCTCCATCCTATCACAAGGACACTTGCCCAACCATGTTCATGGCCACTTTATTTATAATAGAAGCTCAAAACAACCTAGATTCCCCTCACTCAAAGAATAGATAAAGAAAATGTGGTACAGTTACACAATGGAGCATTACTTGGCTGATAAAGATGATGACATCTTGACATGTTCAGGCCAAAGGATGGAATTAGAAAAAAATCATCCTGAGATAGGTATCCTAGAGTCAGAAAGACAAACATCGAATGCACGCAGGTATAAGTGGATGTTAGCTGTAACGTAAGAGACAGTGCTATGGTCCACAGACACAGAGAAGACAAGTAAGAAGGAACGTTTAAAAGGGATCTCCCTGAAAGGGAAATAGAATAGATTTTCAGAGTGAACTGGATGTGGGTGGTGCTGAGAGCAACAGGGATCAGGTTGAGGGAAGAAAGAAAAATATTGGGGTTGGGGATTTAGCTCAGTGGTAGAGCGCTTGCCTAGCAAGCGCAAGGCCCTGGGTTCAGTCCCCAGCTCCAGAAGGAAAGAAAGAAAGAAAGAAAGAAAGAAAGAAAGAAAGAAAGAAAGAAAGAAAGAAAGAAAGAAAGAAAGAAAGAAGGAAGGAAGGAAGGAAGGAAGGAAGGAAGGAAGGAAGGAAAGAAAGAAAGAAAGAAAGAAAGAAAGAAAGAAAGAAAGAAAGAAAGAAAGGAAGGAAGGAAGAAAGAAAGAAAGAAAGGAAGAAAAATATTGAGAGTAATTTTGGAGTGGGTGGCATTTTGGGGGTGAGGTGGAAACCTGACTCAGTAGAAACTCCATGGAATATACAAGAATAACCCTGGCAAAGACTCCTACTAGTGGGGGACATGGAGCCTGAACCAACCATCTTTTACAACCAGGCAAGGTCTCCAGTGGAAAGATTGGGACAGCATCCCAGCCACAAAACTTTCAACCTAGAGTTCCTCCTACCTGCAGAGTATTCTGGGACCAGAGCCTAGCAGAATAGTCATCAAGGTAACCAAAGAGACTTCTTCCAGCAACTGATATACATAGATGCAGAGTACAACAGCCAAACATTAGGTGGAGCAATGGGAGTCTTTGAAGGATGGGGAGAAGCCTCTGGGAAGAAGAGGGGTCAGTAACACACTA
>NW_022651644.1:0-3899 GCF_011064425.1 Rattus rattus
GCTAGACTGTCCTATAAGCCTGTGTGTCAGGAGTGCTGTAGACCTGTTTTACTGTTTTCTTTCAGCCAGTTATGGGGACAGAGTGTTCTGCTTTCGTGTGTGTAGTTTTGCCCCTCTACAGGTCTTCAGCTGTTCCTGTGGGCCTGTGTCTTGAGTTCACCAGGCAGGTCACTTGCAGCAGAAAAGTTGGTCTTACCTGTGGTCCCGAGGCTCAAGTTCGCTCGCGGGGTGCTGCCCACGGGTTCTCTGCGGTGGCAGCAACCGGGAAGATCTGCGCCGCCCCTTCTGGGAGCCTCCGTGCACCAGGGTTCCAGATGGCCTCCGGTGTTTTCCTCTGGAATCAGTAATGTGTGCAGAGAGCAGTCTCTTCTGGTTTCGCAGGCGTGTCTGCCTCTCTGAAGGTTTAGCTCTCCCTCCCACGGGATTTGGGTGCAGAGAACTGTTTATCCGGTCTGTTTCCTTCAGGTTCCGGCGGTGTTTCAGGCAGGGCTCCTGCCGCTCCTGGGCCCTCTCCCACGGGAGCCCAGAGGCCTTATACAGTTTCCTCTTGGGCCAGGGATGTGGGCAGGGGTGGGCAGTGTTGGTGGTCTCTTCCGCTCTGCAGCCTCAGGAGTGCCCACCTGACCAGGCGGTGAGGTCTCTCTCCCACGGGTTTTGGGAGCAGAGAGCTGCTGCGGGCCGGGATCCGCGGGTGTGGGACTTCCGGTAAACACAGGACGTGCCCGGTCCTAGAGGAATTCTGCCTCCGTGTGTCCCGAGATCACCAGGCCGCTTTCTTGCAGCAGAAAAGTTGGTCTTACCTGTGGTCCCGAGGCTCAAGTTCGCTCGCGGGGTGCTGCCCACGGGCTCTCTGCGGTGGCAGCAACCGGGAAGATCTGCGCCGCCTCTTCCGGGAGCCTCCGTGCACCAGGGTTCCAGATGGCCTCCGGTGTTTTCCTCTGGAATCAGCAATGTGTGCAGAGAGCAGTCTCTTCTGGTTTCGCAGGCGTGTCTGCCTCTCTGAAGGTTTAGCTCTCCCTCCCACGGGATTTGGGTGCAGAGAACTCGAGAACAGTCTTAAGAGACACTTTCACACTCAAGTTTCTAGCAGATTTGCCAAAGCTACAGAAGTAATCCAGATTTCTGTTAACAGACAACTGGTAAGAAAAATGTAGTATATTCATATTCATATAATAAAATTCTCAGACTGAAACCAGAAGGAAATCCTGTCTCATGCTATAACATGGATAAAATCTGATATTACTAAGTAAACCAATTAAAAAAAGAAAATTTAGAATAATTCCACTATGAGCTATCTACAGCTGCCAGCTTCATAGAAACAGGCCGGAGAATCCTGATAGACAGACAGAGGCTGATTTTTTTCATCACAAATAATGGAAAACAGCTGGTGGCACAGTGACATTTTTAAAGTAGAGGAGGGTATAGATTTTTAACCAAACCTTTATGTTTTATGACTAACAAAAATGTCCTTTAAAAATAATAGAGAAATTTAGATATAAGCAGAAAATAGAGGCTGAGGGAGTTCAGTACTATAACATTTAGCATTACAGAAAATTCTGGAATCCTTTGCGTCATAATTAAAGTAAACTAGAAAGTAACTTAAATCTTCTATGAAGGAGACAATTAAATCAACTGCATGTATAAATAAAATAAGTATGATTGTAGTTTTGGTTTGCTAGACTATTAGAAAGACAAATGTAAAAAATTGTTAATCATTATTGAGAACATATGTATAAAAATGTAACTTGTGGTGCAACATAAAGGGAACAGGGTGTACATATATGAGAACAGAGTTTAGGTTAACTGTTTATCTTTGTTCCTGTACCCTCTTGGGTCTTTCCCAGTAAATATCTGGAACGGGGTTTGCAGTGCTGTGTAACTTCGTGCTGTATGCTGGTACTCCTTGGTTCCCAACTATTAGGATACCTTTCCCTTCAGAGCCACAACAGTTTCATCTTCAAAACGTTTCCTTTCAGAGATGTAACACTCACACCTAGTATTTTACAAATGCAGTAACTATTGGATTTCAATATATATTAGACTATAGCAACTAATCTGAATGTTTTAATAATACATTTCATAAGTAAATAAAAAGGACTAATTCTATCACCCTAAAGGCAATTTCTGGGTGTTTTTCTTTATTTCTCTGTAGACAACAGTACCAATTGCCTTAATGCTTAGAGTCTGATAAGAGCTTGCAATTGTATTGTTTATATTACATGGAAACTTAGCTTATCCCATGTCTTCTATGTAATTCTAGGTCGTTTTGCTGCTACCAGAGGAGAGGCCTATATTAATGGGTATAATATTTCGGATAACATGGCTGAAATTAGAAAAGACTTGGGCTTCTGCCCTCAACACGACCTATTGTTTGATGATTTGACACTATCAGAACATCTTTTTTTCTACTGTATGGTGAGTCAGAAGTAATTGACTTTCTTCTTTGATATGAAGATCTATTAATTTTAACTTTTTAAATAAATTTATTTTACTATTATGAAAAAAACCTTAAACTTTTAACTCTCGTATGGCCTGCCTGATGTTAATACAGATATATATTGAACAATGCCATAATCAAGTTAAGCATACCTAATTATAATCCAGAGTTTCTCTCTGCATTTTAAAGGACTTCTTGTGGCCTGGCTTCAGTATATTGTTCTGTAGTGCTTGATCCAAGATCTCCTGACATCGAGCTGCCAAGCTCCTGGTTCAGCAAGAGTTTTATTTTGTTTTTTGTTTGTTTTTTTGTTTGTTTTAATGACTATAATTATTTCAATATTCAGAGCTCTTTTAATATTGTATCAGTCTGTACCATATATACAGTATCTGTTCGTCCATCTAACACTGCAGAGTGATTCAGTCATGGTTTTTAGTGTTAGGATTATATCTGTATATGCAAATGTGGTAATGAATACACAACTTTGTGACCATCCTGTACAACATCATTTTCTTGCTTCTCTTCTCGCTGAGTACTTCCTGCTTTCCCAGATTCTTTTGTCATTTGTTCAGCCATAAATTATCACCTTTCACGGCTGTACTACATCTAGCCTGCAGAGAGACAAATAGTCATCTCCCTGTGAGCCTTCCCTATGGAGCCACAGAGCTATGGGGAAGTTTTCTCCTCCCTCAGAGTTTGACTCTTGCAGACTTGTGACTTATTCCTGCCACTGTCCCCACCAGAAGAATTTCATGGCTGGAGTACAAAAGAAGGAGAAAAATATTTGGTCCTCTGGCTGTCTGGTTTCCTTTTCCATTCAAATCAAACTGGAGAGTTTCTCTTTGCTCTCAGTCTTGACTAGAGAACTCACTTGCTTGCTTTGGATTGCTTGGAGTTCATGCTAAAGGGTACCTAGGAAAGTGCTTAATGCACCATTGTCTCAGTGGTATTCTAGACTCTGGGCTTCTGCAGAAAGCTTCTGACTTGACTTTCCACAGTTGTCTGTGAGTAACATGGTCAGTAGGCTATAAAGAAGTATATAGCATTTGGAGCTTATCACACGTGTGTGTGTGTGTGTGTGTGTGTGTGTGTGTGTGTGTGTACGCGCGTGCACACGTGTGTTTCCATCTCTTTGTTAATGGGCTACAGATAATCTTTATCCAGGTTTTTTAACATAATCTTCCACCAAGTTACATCTCTAGTCTCTGAAAAATTTTGTTTTAGATGTGAGGGAAGATACACAAGATAGAAGACACTTTTAACTGATATAAATAAAACAGATGTAAAGTATTTCTAGGGATACGTCTGCAATACACTTGTATCTGTATAATGTCTAATGATCCTTGATTCTTTCTGACAATAAAATTGGATGCATAATATGAATTCTGGCTTCTCTTAACAGATAAAAGGACTCCCTCAAAACATAAATTGTGTGGAAATTAACCGTATGCTGTCTGCTTTT
>NW_022651645.1:0-3875 GCF_011064425.1 Rattus rattus
CTCCACCTTGAGTTTGTTGATCTTTTCCATTTTGTTCGGTTTGTGCTGGCTGGTCGGTATTACCCTGTTGCGGGTTAACATCGCTTGACTGTCCATTCTGTGCACTGGGAGCAGCAGGTTCCGCTAATTTACTTAAGAAAGGAATTAAAAAGTGTTGTGCCAAATAGACAGTGGCCCCAACAGAGCCCAGAAATATAGGTCCAGAAACTATTTTGTGAGTCGGAAATGTAAAAGGTACAGCCTTACGAAGCATGACAAAACAAAACGTTTCTATCCTTTATCTCTATTTTTCAATCCTAAAAAATATATTCATAAATTCGAAAAATAAATTAGACTTTCAAATATGTCCACCCCTGAATTCATAACACCCCATCATTTTTTACGATACTTTAAATACCCACCTCATTTTTGGTTCCTATCGCTTGAGGAAGTGGAGGAACTTTTTGAGGATTCCGAGTCCTTGGAAGCACTTAGGGAGATGATGCTGAATGACCAAAGACTTCTCATAAAACAAATAACTGAATCCTCTCATACTCTCTTCTCTCAAAATTCCTTCAAACTAAACGCCCTAAAAGTCAGTAAACTCGAAGAGGCCTACACTAAGTTCTTCTCCATTCCCTTCCTAGATCTTCACAACTATTCATCCATTAAATATGACCCCACCGAAGAAATAAAGAGACTATTAAATTCCACTCAAGAGAGAAATATCTTCCTGTACCAACCTACCCTAACCGTAGGTGGCGTAAGAATCAAACCCACAGCCATTTACAAATACGAGGGAAGAATATATGTAATAGAGCATTTCTGGAGCACATCCCTAAAGAGGGAAAACATCTCCCGATTTATCTTCTACAATCATTTCTTCAAGAATTTGCTCCATCAACCCATAGACCAATATCTCATAACCTTTCTTTCTAAAAACCCCTCACCAAATAAAGAACTACTTCTTGAGATCACCAATTCCCTTCCCTTCACTTCTGCCCAAAGAGTCCCCGAAGGACCTAAGGACAAAAAAATGAAAAATATCAACACACTCTTCCAACTCCACATTCCCTATTCTTACTCCCTTTACGAAAAATTTTTTAGTGAAGATGATTACGATAGCATAAACGATGACCCTTGGGAGATAGAGTATGATCCCCTAATTAACCCCCAGAGAATAATAGATTACTTGATTCAACTCAAGGATAAGGAACCCACACACATTCTCCCTGATCCCCTAATAAAAAGATTCCTCATTTCCAAACTCAACTTCATCCCCCCCTCATCTCCAGAATACAAATCCCTGATCTCCCACTCCTATCCCCTTCTTAAGTATTCCTCTAATCTTCTTCCCTTTCATACAACTCTAAAGATCCTCAACTCTCTAACAGACCATAGCCAATGAAATGACTTCCTCAAATATGTCTCGAACCTCGAATTCCTTTCTGATTTTCCTCCAGACCAGGACTACCTTGTATTTCCCGAAGCTCTGGAACATTTCGCCCACCTTTCCTCCAAAAGAATTAAGGTCTATTACGACTTCGAAACCATCAACCTTCCTTTTCCATATATAGAGAACACCAAGCCTTACATTCAACTGGTCCTCCAGCTTTCCCTAATAGTCACTGTAGATGGAAGGGAGGTTTCCACACTCAACACCATCATTGATCCCTTGAATTTGGGAGTAGATTCCTTCCGAAAAATAATAGATGACATATATAGGGATGAACCTGGCGTCGCCTACATCGTCTACAACAAGTCCTTTGAAAACACTAGACTCAAAGAAATGGCCGAATTGATAGGAGAGGAGGAGTATAGGGTTAAGGTGACGGAAATCATCGATAGAACCGTTGACTTGGCCAACTGATTCACCTACGGTAACAGCCCCCACATAATACACAAAAAGATGTTGGGTTTTTCAAGCATCAAGAAGGTGAATCAACTCATCCCACCCGAGATAGTTGAGGTGACTGGAGTAAAGAACTATTCTTCTCTTGAAAGATGTAGTAATGGTTTTATGGCTCAAGCCCTACTTTTATCCAGAGCACTGGTAAAGGATAGGGAGGCAGATGAACCCAACTGACAACGTAACAAGTTATTTCTGGAGGAGTATTGCGAGAATGATGTAAGAAGCATGATTGCGGTGGAACTCTACATAAAGAAATTACTAGATGAGAATAAGTATGAGCCTGCAGATGCCGAGAAGTTTACCGAAACTAAATTAGCCTTTAAACGAAAACCCTTGGACTTCTTCCAATAGTTCAAACCCCAATTCGAAGTTTCGATCAGGCTTCTATTTTGACATTTTGAATAAAAAGCGACTATTAAGAAGTAAATATTTGTGCAAAATTTAACATTTTGAAATTATTTTGGAACTTTTTGTAGCTATCAGAACGACCTTGTTTCAATACGAAATAAATTAATTAGCTTATGCCAATTATTACAACGACTCTTGTGGTTAAAGGGGCTGTTTCCCTTGCCATCTTCATCGGACAAACAGTAGCCGGAAACTATGTATACAATGAAGCCACACAATCTGAACTTTTCTGGGGTCCTCAGCAAAAGAGTAAAGGAGTCGTAACCGTTGAAGAAATTAAATATAAAGGAGAAGCCAAACAAGGAGAAATAAACGCCAATCAGGAAGAAAACATCGATAAAGAATTTATAGCCAAACTTGACCCACATCACATCGGAGCCATCTATAAGGATTATTTTGTCTTTGACAAAATAACATCTCCAATTTGAAGAACCCAATGGGCTAAGGCTAAATCCAAATGGGAGAATCCAAGCAATCCCCTGCACTATCAATGAACTAACTATAAATATTTCAAAACTCACAATTTTGGTTGACTTAAAGAAGACAATAGACGTATAGCTATAGACTGCCAGCACATGATGTACAAAACTCCAAGACGAAGCTGATGAGATGGTTCCGGTAAGCTGGATTGAGATCTATTATGGGATCTGTGTGTCAAACCCGAGAAACAGAATTCCGAGAAACCCGAGAATTGGTGATATAGCGACTCACAGTAATACATAGAATCAGACTGATTGGCCCTAGGGTTGATGAGTGTGTTCCTAACACACCGAAATCCAGAATGATTGTTGGGTATTTAGGCTAGATTAGCTGATACAGTGTCTTTGATTGTCAAGGGCATAGTGGCCTTGTTAATTTTTATAGTCCAAACTATTGCAGGAAACTATCTATATAACACGTTTACACAGTCTGAAGTATTTTTGGGACCACAACCCAAAAGTAAAGAATCGGTAAAGGTGGACGCTGTTAAAACTAACGGCAGCGAAGAATCTAATAAGCCAGAAAACATAGATGAGGAGTTTGTGAAAGGACTTAACAACTACACCATAGGAGCCATCTATAAGGATTATTTTGTTTTTGACAAAGTAACATCTCCCGTTTGAAAGACCCAATGAACAAAAGCCAAAGCCAAATGAGAAAAAGAAGATAATCCCCTTCATAAACAGTGAACCAACTACAAATACTTCAGAACCCACAATTTCGGTTTTTTACATGAAACAAATAGACGAATAGCCGTCGACTGTCGTCATATGATGTCCAAGACTCCGAGACGAAGTTGGTGGGATGGTTCCGGTAAATTGGACTGGGATTTACTTTGGGACCTGTGCGTTAAGCAGGAGAAACAAAGCGGAGAAAAGCCTAATAACTGGTGATATAACCAGAATTTCTAAAGTATGGCTTCTACTGGACAGGCCGCAGGAGCCGCAATGCTGTTGGGTGTCATAGGAACCACCAGTTATTACTTTCTTGCCGGAGGCGAAACCATAAATCTTGAACCTTTTGCATTGTCCACCAAGGATGTTCTTTTTGAACCATCCAATTGCGCTAGCCGAATGTTTGGAAGTGATGTGGAGAA
>NW_022651646.1:0-3678 GCF_011064425.1 Rattus rattus
CTCTGGGATGCCTGGGATGGGCAGGCAGCCTGCTCAACAGGGTAGTAGATCTTGCCCTTGGCTGCAAGGTTATCCTTTCTCCTCTGACCCCACTGTTGAGGCCGAGAAATTATGGAAGAGGGGTGTGTGTGTGTGTGTGTGTGTGTGTGTGTGTGTGTGTGTGTGTGTGTTGCATGGAAAGCCAAACTTGGTTTTGGAACTTGTTGGTGGGATTGGGGTGAAGGAAACGAACAGCTCTTAAGTAGAAGGAAGGGAAGTGTCTTAAGCACCTCAAAAGTTCAGTGCAAGTGGTTCTTTATACTCTTAGATGGTGCTCTGTTCCCTGCTTGGTGAAACAAAGGTTGATTAAAATTTGAGTCAGGCCTCTGAGCCTTCACTTACCTGTTTCTGTGTTCTCCACCACTAAAAGCCTCCAGAACCCCCTCAGTAGACCTCAGAGACTTCAAATCAGGCTCTGAGATCTGAAAGACCAGGCATCGATCTCGAACATACACAGCAACGGGTGTATGTTCCAGGGCGTTCTGGAGGCTTTTAGTGGTGGAGAACACAGAAACACATTCCTAACTACCTACTGTCCGCATCAAGCTTCCTGGAGATATCAGCCTCAGATTCTCTCATAGTCTCAGATGTAGGTCTCCTGGCTCCGTTATTTTAACAACTATCAAAGTCCTGTAGCTTGAGAGGAGTGTCCTATGAGGTATGTTAGGAGATGGGTATCCCCAGTCAGTCAGTGCCCCATAATGCTCTAGCAGAGTTGCAAGTGTTTGGGCACAATAAGTACCCATAACTTAGGGACTTTGTAACATATCTACTGTCCTTTCTTACTATTAGCCTTGTGTGGCTTCCTATTCACAAATGACTCTTGAGACATTTTTGTTTAGTTTCCACTTTAGGGATGTGAGGTTGAAAGAAGGCTGTGGAGCTAGACACAATGAGAGCAGATCCTTGTGTCTATTGCCCTCTGGAAAGAGCTGGTTGAGCGACCAGTGCTCCGTGTGCTCTTACTCTCTGTCTTGTCAAGATCTTGGCAGAAGGTTCTGGGTACCATATTCCAGGTGCCAGTGAAGTACTGTTCTAGGTACCACGGTCAGCTTCCCTGTCTCCTAAAACCTTATAAGAGCAGACACCATCCTTGCTGTCAGTGTTCAGCTGAGGGAAACGTCACACGGCTGTGCAGTTCACCCGTCCATGGTTACATACGCTTTAATGCACACTGGTCTTAAGAGCTATACCTGGCAGACAGACATCGAAGTCTATGTCAAGTCAAAATGAATCCCTTTCTCTACACCCACTCCCAGTGGCTGCGGCCACCCGGGGTAGAGGACCAGATTGCCTCTCAGCATGGCCATATTGCTTTTATTTTGAGTCTGGATTTCTTAGAAGCTGCCCAGTGGCAGACAGCTCAGCACAGAGAAGAAAGCCAGCCCACGTCTGAGCTGACCTGCTTTTTAGAGACATGCTAAGCAAGTTGGGAGCTGGAACTCCTTAATCCTTGATTACCTTAGCCCGATAGCACCATTGCCACACTGCACTAACTGGACAAAGTGGGTTAATCTGGCTTTAGCACCCAGCGGGGTTGTGAGGAGCTTCCTCTAAGCCAGGCAAAGCGAGCTTGTGTGGAACTCCCAGTGGGCTTGTCCTGGAAGGAGCTGCCCTCCCCAGAAAACCGAACTTTCTGTCTCGTGTAATAAAGTTTATGCTGTCACTTCTAAAAAAATGTGCTCTGATTACTGCTTCAGGCAACATGATGGCTCAAAATTAGACATTTCGAATGTTCTACCGAGAAGGAAATATTTACCAGCACAGCAACAACAACAAAAAGATGTGAAAATTGCCTCTCTTTTTATTTCAGTTTTGTGCTACTGCCAAAATCAGTCAGAATCGCTCTAACCCCATAGCTAGTGGGTGACTTTAGATTTGTGACCAAATATAGTACCTACTTATATAGTGCTTACCTTTAATATTTAATCCTTCATGTAGTGAAACTGTCAAGAGTCATATTCATGGGATATTAAGGAGGTTAAAGTGATGTCATCAGGCATGCGCCGGCCGTGATGAGCGCCATGCATGCTCTAAGCATATTGGTTACTGACTGTTTACATTTTCATGAAACCCCCATGAGGTAGCTATTACTCTCCTATTTCACAGATGACAAGAAGACACCCTCCACCCCAAATCAAGGTAATAAGCCACAGGGCCTGGAAAGGCTGAACCTAGGCCCGACCTCCAGACCCACATCCTTCAAGTGTTAAAGCACTGTGGCTCTGAAATCCTCCTTTAGTTCTCTCAGCGATTCAGCAGGTAGATGGAATTATTCCGTTTTTGCATATTAGGGTGCCAAAGCTCAGAGATGTTCAGTAACTCATCCTCTGGTCACACCGCTGTGAAGCAGTGGAGAGGGATTCCCAGTCCCGTCCACTCTCTCTTACTGCAAAATGCTAGGGAAACCCTGTTCACAGTGCGTGTGCATGGGTGTGTGCGTGCATGCGTGCCTGTGCCTCTGTGTGTGTGTGTGTGTGTGTGTGTGTGCGCGCGCACGTGTACACATGGCTTCTGCCTTCATGGAGCCTTTTCAGAATTACCCACCTGGACACTGTAGGAGGACTCATCACTCAGATCCTCTCCTCCCCTCTGTCCTTCAGTTTGTCACCTGCAGAGACGTTGCAGGACCTTAATCATAAGCATGTCTGTCTGTCTTGTCTGCCACTCCCACCCCCAGCCTCACCCCCACCCAGGGTTTCCTGATTCCTTTTCTCCCAAGTTCCCCTTTTCTTGTCTGTAACTGGTGCTGTTTCTGCTTCCCAGAGCTTCACATCTTCATGTGAAAGTGGCCTCGGGTGGACTGGCAGGCTCCCACTTACCCACAGGGTCCTAGAAGTCATGGCACAGTCACGTAACAGAATCCATGGAATAACACAAACGACGACAAAGGGTTTCTACCCCACATGCCTTCTGTTTTCATATCTTGTCATCAGGGTGCCTCACAATTGAATTATGTAGTCAACGTGACTACCATTTACCAATGCAGAAACCCAGACCAAAACCTATGGCCTATAGTGAGTGGCTGTTTTTGGTGACATTAATCATCTGGTAGATATCTTGAAATGATTTTGCCCTAATGGAATCTAAGATACTTTTGGAAGCTTCTAGCACACACAATGTTTGAGAGTTTCTCTTGGTATGTTTCTCTTTGTGCCGGCTTCATGGAACTTTTGGACAATGCCAAAATGCTTGGTTGCTTTTCGGACATTGTTTTCAAGTCACATTTCGGGTGCCCAAGATCATGTGGACTTGGTGGACACGTGAAGGACAGGCAACCTGAGTTCCTGGTGCCAGTTTTGAGGGAAGACCCAATCAGGGCTGTGAGGGGCCATGTGAAAACCGGGTACTTTGAGTTAACTTAGGGAGAGGCAACAGCTACACCAGCACCTGGGAGAAATTGGCTTTGCTTTGCCTAAGGGGAAGGAGCTTCAGCCAGGAGCTATTTGGCCTTCAAGTCGGGGTGGGGAGGTGCAGAGTATTAATGCATCCTAACCCTAACATCCTGTTTGCATTTTTTTTGTTTCAGAAAACTGGCCTCAAGAATAAGGGGGTACCATAGTTGATGTGATATTGAACCCAGGCACTAAAGAAGCTCCACTTTCTGACCTCAGATTGTTTCTTTGTCTCCCTCAGGGA
>NW_022651647.1:0-4122 GCF_011064425.1 Rattus rattus
TGTCACTGTCTTTGCATCCCACGCTTTCCTCGTGGAATAGGTTTTCTTCTCCCTCGAAGGCTGTGCTTTATCCTCTAGTAAGAGCCTGTCCGTTTGTAAACTGTCTGTCTGCTCAGTCATAAGCTCTTCCTTAGGTTGATATTTTGTTGTTGTTCAACCGGAACGGCCTGACCTCCTCTCTCCCTCTCTCCATTGTCACTGTTGGGAAGTCGCTGTCAGTCTGTATCCAGCTATTCTTAACTTTGCCTTTGTCCCTAGAGTACATGTGCCAGCTGCCAGCAGTGGAATTCTCCTTTCTTTTTGAAAAATGTGTTTATTTAGTGTGTATGAGTGTGTGTTATCATGTGCATGTGTTTATTTAGTGTGTATGAGTGTGCGTTATCATGTGCATGTGTTTATTTAGTGTGTATGAGTGTGTGTTATCATGTGCATGTGTTTATTTAGTGTGTATGAGTGTGTGCTATCATGTGCATGTGTTTATTTAGTGTGTATGAGTGTGTGTTATCATGTGCATGTGTTTATTTAGTGTGTATGAGTGTGTGTTATCATGTGCATGTGTTTATTTAGTGTGTATGAGTGTGTGCTATCATGTGTTTAGTGAGCATGTTTATTTAATGTATGTATGTATGTATGTGTAGTGTGTGTATTGTGATGGGTATAAGTGTGTGGGGTGTGTGTATATGTGTTGAGTGTGTGTGGTGTGTATATATACGTGTATGTATTTGTATGTGTGGTATGTGTATGGTATGTGTGGGGTGTGTGTGTGTGTGTGCGCGTGTGTGTGTGTGCGTGCGTGTGTGTGTGTAAGCCAGAGAAGAGCATGCAGAGGTTAGTTTTCTCCTTTCATCTTGTGTGGGTTCTAAGGATAGAAATTAGGTTATCAGCTTCAGTAACAAGCATCTTTGTCAGCTGAGCCATCCGCCAGCTTGAAATTCTTTCTTTGCCTCTCATCGTCTCTCATTTATTTATTGCTCTCTTTTGATCTCTGTCTCTCTGTCTGTCTCTGTCTGTCTGTGTGTGTCTGTGTCTGTCTGTCTGTCTCTCTCTGTCTGTCTGTCTGTGTCTGTCTGTCTGTGTGTCTGTGTCTGTCTGTCTGTCTCTCTCTGTCTGTCTGTCTGTGTCTGTCTCTCTCCGTCTCTGTCTCTGTCTCTCTCTCTTCTTTCTCTTTCTTTTTTCTGTTTTTGAGACAGGGTCTACTTTGTGCTGGTCTTGAACTCACAGAGATCCATGTGCCTCTGCCTCCAGAGCACAAGTAAGACTTGTGCCATTATTCTTGACTCTTATGAAGTTTAAGAAAGTCCCAGGTAACTTCTGGAGGGTATTAAACAGTTAGTTAAAGCTTTATTAAGTGATTTGTAGAAAATATTTTTCAGACAGTTACTTTTGCTTTATGTGTGGTTCTGTCAGATCTAGATGTGGAAAGATCCAGTGAAAAACAGAGACCTTGTGAAAGTGTGGCTTAGAGAGGACAGAGTGGGCGCTGTGAAGGGAAGCCATCAGCCCTGGGCTCAAAGTGACATGATGACACTGCACACTCCAGGCTGGGGGCTGGAGGAGTCTGAAAGCTTCTCCTCCTCCTCTCCTCTCCTCTCCTCTCCTCTCCCTCTTCCCTCTCCTCTTCTTTCCTCTCCCTATTCACTCTCCTATCACTCCTCTCTCCCTCCCCTCCCCTCCCCTCCCCCCCTCCCTCTTTCTTCCTTTCTTTCTTTCTTTCTTTCTTTCTTTCTTTCCCCTTCCTTCCCTTCCTTTCCCCCCCCCTCCCCTCCCCCCCCCTCCCCTGCCCTCCCCTCTCCTCTCCTCCTCCCCTCCCTCCCCCCTCTCCTCTCCCTCCCCTCCCCTGCCCTCCCTTCCCTCCCATCCCCTGTCCCTCCTCTCCTCTTCTCCTTCCTTCCTTTTCTTTCCCTTCCTTCATTTCTTGTTTTGAGTGGGTGTGAAGGAGAGTCTCATGTAGCCCAAGCTGGCTTCAAACTACCTATTTGGTTGAGGATGACCATGAACTCCTGATCTTCCTGCCTCTACCTCCCAAGTGCTGGTATTATGGGTGTGGACCACTGCACCAAGTTCATATAGTGATGGGGATTGAACCGGGGACTGCATACTAGGCAAGCATGCAAGCGACTGAGCTGTATCCCCAGCCCCAGATGCAGTGTTGGTGGGACTAAGGAGCACCTAGACGTGTTCACGGGGTTGACCTGATGCACTCGAGGGTACCCAACAAGCTTTGGTCTTAGATGTTTTCAGGCCGATGCGCTAAGGGAACAGTTTCCTATTTGCTTCTATGCAGTGTGACAGAGCAGTGAAGTCTGGAGGCAATGGGATAGGGAAAACAAAGGAAAAGTGATAGGATAATCAGAGGGAAGGATGACATCAGGAAGCCAGGATGGCCTTAGGAAGTAGGGTCTTCCAGAAAGCATTGTAGAACAGCAGAAAATGGGTGGCCAATACCTGGGTGGTTTCTGACTCTACAGAGGGACACACAAATCCTGGGAGATCCTGGCTTCCTTCCCGAAAGGCTATGAAGCGATCATGGAGTATCTGCTGCAGAGGATAATTTCACCCCAGGCACCTGAGGACCAGAAGGCTGACCAGAAAACAGAGCTCTCAACACTGACTGTATGGGGGCGGGGGGAGCACGTCTGGGAGTTGGGAAGGAAACACACTAGGATTTCTGATGGGCTAGCACCATTTAGGGGCCCATATTGAGTTGGGCATTCTAATAGCAGAGTCTCCAGGCTGGGTTAGAAAGAGGGTTTCTAGCCAATTGACCCACTTAGAACAGAAGAACCAGAGTTTGGTACTGGAGGTGGGGGTGCAGTGTTGTAAGGCAATCACCCCAGGCCTGCCTGAATGCTGGAAGACACTGAGAGGCCGAAGCAGACCCATAGTTACAAGAGCACATAAAGGTGTCTGGAAGCAGTCAGCCTTGCGCTCAGCCTTCCCTTGCTGACAACATCAGTGACTTATAGGACAGACATTAGGGACTAGGACAGGAGCTATGAGTGATGGTAAAGGTGACCTGCTCTTCACTTCAGGCCACCAGGGCCATCCACGAGATGCTGCTGGTACCGAGTCAGCAGTCAGAGGTGCAGACCTTCTTCGCCTCCCTGTTTGTGGCACTGCTTTTCCAAATCTCTTCCCTGGTGATTAAAGGGAGCACCGTGGCCCAGGATGAGCAGCATGAAACCGAATCCGTGAACCCCGTGAGGTACCTTGGGGCCTTGGGCCAGTGTGCTAAGGGCTATGCTCTGTGTACCGGCACCTTGTCACACCCACTAACTTGGTCCTTTCACACCCGCCGCACTTACTTGTCATACACACATCTACTCAGTAAGCCTCCCCAGACTTCCTTGAGAAGACAAGACTCTTTAAAATGTCTGGCCCGGTGAGTAGACATGCTTTCCGTACTAAAGCAAAATCAAAACAAGACTCGTGGGCCACAACCTAGATTCATCTCTCTAGTCTCTGCAGGTTTCCTGTGCTGCCCGGGAGACCCTCATAACCCTTGTCTGTTTCAACTGTGAAATGTGCTTAGACTGTAAGCCTTCCATGGTCACTAGTCACAGGATGGGCGGGGGTCACATGGGTCAGGAGAGCAAGGCTGTCTGTGACTCTGCCTCCTGCTGTGTCCACAGTTTTTCTCTAGAGGCATTGAAGACCTTAATGCGCAGCTCGGGGTACATAGAGCACTTGTCTTATATCCAGACACTTGGGGTCTGGGACCTGCTTGTCAGCCCTGAAAAACATTATGACGGAGTCACTCTGCTGGCCAGGTGAGCCGTGTCCTGTCCCTGGGTGGAGAACCTGGTGTGCTTTGGTCCTCTCCTGTGGCCTGGGTCTTACTCTGAGTACTCCGGTGTTGTCTCAGATCCCTGGTCGTCAAGAAATGCTGGCACAACCGCCCTGTTTTCAGCTTCTTCATTAAGACCCTCCAAAGCCGAGGCTGCACCAATTACTTCACAGCCCTGGTGTTTCTGACTGAGGTGAGTGGAGAAGGGTGGGCAGAGGGCAGTAGGGAGAGCTTTCCGGGAAGCAACTGTACCCAGGGAACTCCTCTAGAAGGCTCCCAGGAGAGAAGTGGCCTGGTCTATCCCTGCCTACGGATGGTTGGGGAACACAGGTAAG
>NW_022651648.1:0-3869 GCF_011064425.1 Rattus rattus
CATATATAATTGATGCAGCTTCCTTTCCCAGTCTTAATATCAGAACGCACCAGCTCTCGAAAAGGGAGGTAACTGCGTCTACCCTAATCCCTCTCTTTTTTTTACAGTACAAGTTGGTGCTATATGCTGCTACTCCTATAGGGCTGGACCTATCCAAGATATGTTTCCACATTGGGAATGCATTTGCTCTAAAAAGCTTCCCTTCTTTAGCTGCTAGAAGTCAGTGCTGGCTGCATTGAGCAACTAAGGATGGTCTGTGAGTGCACCAAAAATGGGAAGATAAACAGCCCTAAGTTATGCACTTGACAGAAAGAATTAAGGAAGCCCATCATTCTGCCTGCCAAACCCCACCTAGGAGTTAATAACCTCAAAGGAGCTGCATAAATAAGTTGATACCCCTAGATTGGGCCTACCTAATGACCAAGAACCAGTCACAAAGTATCATCCCTAAAAGCCAAGCACTCCCCTGGCAATTGACTCTGCTCTCAGTCTCCACAGTAATCTGCAGAAAACTGGGTTTGTGTCTCATTATGACAGTGGGCAGGGTCAGTGAACACCATGTGCTCCACTCCCTGCCTAAACACCACAGTTTATCCAAGGTAATATACAGCTTATGCTCCCTACCACACTACCCCAAGAACCATGTTAGTGTTTATTTCTCCACTCACCAGAGCCTTGGAGACAAGAGGTAATATTGGGGACTCACCACATAGAAATGGCTAACTTTAGTCTCTGCTCCAAACTTTGCCTCCATATCCCCTCCTATGAATATTTTTGTTCCCCCTTTTAAGAAGGACTGAGGCATCCACACTTTGGTCATCATTTTGAGCTTTATGTGGTCTGTGGATTGTATCTTGGGAAGGAGGGGTGGAAGGGGAGGGGGGTGGGAAATAGGGCTTATGTCTGGGAAACCAGGAAAGGGAATAACATTTGAAATATAAATGAAAAGTATCCAATAAAAAAGAAAAGAAAAAATGGCTAAATATCCATTTACCTGACCTTATTCTTGGGTCCTTCTGGAAGTCAGTTGATACTATGTAACCCAAAGCCTCTACCATATTCACATAGTTAACATAGACTATCTAAACAAAGCCAACTTTTATCAGGCTCAACAATCCAAAGGCTGGCTTGTTATTTCTAAGGTACTAAAGACAAAGAGCCAAACCTTTCTTTGAACCAGGTTAATCCTTTGTTACACAGTACTCAAAAGAAATGAAAACATAAATCTAAATAAAAACTTCTATATGAATTTTCATAGCAGGTTTATTTTATAATAGAAATAAATAAATGATTGGCTCCAAAATCTGGCTGACCCTTTCCTCTTTTAGCCCCAAACTGTACAGATCTCTAATTATAAATACTACCTTTTCTAAAACTTAGATGGTTTTGGGGCAGATTTGCTAAGAGACATTCCTAATTATTATCCATATATTTGTTATTTGGATAATTTATTTCTCCACATTCTACAGTTTGTGCTGAGGAACATCTGTTTTTGACATTTTATTGATGGTTGCTAAAATACCTTTTACTATTTGGTTTTTAAGTATATGTTTAATTTTTTAGACAAGTGATAATAAAAATACTCAGAAATACATCATCCTAACTTTCATAAGGTTTGTGAAATATGAAGAAATTTTAAGGATACATTTTCCATGTAATATAATCAAGGTTTCCAGAAGAACTACCCAAAGCTAAAGAGGGCTGGTTTTGGTTTGGTTTTGTTCTGTAAGATTGTGAGATTTTATCTAGTATGTGATTACCAGTAAATTGGATTCATTGAAGTGGAGTGTGTCTAAATCAGGTATTTTAGAAATTTAATTAATAATAAATGTGAGGTTGTGTTAGATGATCTTGGAATTGTGACCCTTCCTAAAATTATTTTATCCTATTGAATTTGTTGAAGTGTAATTCTCCTACCAGGCATGGTAGCATACACCTTGATCCCAGTGCTTCAGTAATACCAGCACTGAAGCAGGCGGGTCTCTATGAGGTCAGAGCCAGCCTTGTCTACATGTTGAGTTCCAGGACATCCAGGCTATGTAGAGAGACCTGTCTGAAAAGAAGTAATGGTTCCTATTGCTTTAATAGTTGATAATATTCTCTTGGGAGAAGAATTTAAAATTCAAGAGAAATGAAATAATTATATAACAGATAATAAAAGACATTCTTCAGCAACAATCAATAGGGTATTAAAAATAGATTGTCTCTCAGATCAAAATTAGAGTATAGAAATATAAACTGCACAAAAAAATCAATGCATAGATGATGATTAGTAATGTCTCTTAGCAAACTGCCATAATAGTTTTAGAAAAGATCATTCTAGCAGCTGGAGAAATGGCTTAGCTATTAAAAACATTTGTGTTTCTTGCAGAGGACCCAGATTCAGTTCGCAGCACCCACATAGGGCTGCTAACAATTCTAGAACTCCAGCTCTAGGTAATCTGACCCCTCTTTTGACTTCCATTGGTAGTGCATACACATAGTAAACGTGCAGACACATTCACATAAGATACTTTTAAAGTCATGTGGTATTATAATTTGAGGTTTATACGTTTTGGTGGTAAGAAGAAAAACCAACCATACAAAATAATGCTGGTGTGAAAACTCATACAAAAGTTTTGTTTTCATTTCTATTGAGTATCTTGAATTTCTAAGACCTGTCATACATTGTGTTCTTTCTATCTATTCATTTCCACACTTATTCTCTGTTTAATTACCAAGACTCCATTGTGTATATACTAAGTGCAGTTACCTCCAAATGGTAGGCTTCCAAAAGAATTAGCACTTACTTGCTCTAACTATGAAAAATCCCACCATTTTCCTTTTCACTTTTAAAAAACATTTACTATTAATTTTGAATTCAGATAATTCAAGATATCTAGCTAAATCTAAAAGGTTATTACAGTACATAAGATCTCATCCTAGTTTCTTTTTCTTTTTTATTAACTTGAGTATTTCTTATATACATTTCGAGTGTTATTCCCTTTCCCGGTTTCCGGGCAACCATCCCCCTCCCCCCTCCCCTTCCTTATGGGTGTTCCCCTCCCCACCCTCCCCCCATTGCCGCCCTCCCCCCAACAGTCTAGTTCACTGGGGGTTCAGTCTTAGCAGGACCCAGGGCTTCCCCTTCCACTGGTGCTCTTACTAGGATATTCATTGCTACCTATGAGGTCAGAGTCCAGGGTCAGTCCATGTATAGTCTTTAGGTAGTGGCTTAGTCCCTAGAAGCTCTGGTTGCTTGGCATTGTTGTACATATGCGGTCTCGAGCCCCTTCAAGCTCTTCCAGTTCTTTCTCTGATTCCTTCAACGGGGGTCCTGTTCTCAGTTCAGTGGTTTGCTGCTGGCATTCGCCTCTGTATTTGCTGTATTCTGGCTGTGTCTCTCAGGAGAGATATACATCCGGCTCCTGTCGGCCTGCACTTCTTTGCTTCGTCCATCTTGTCTAATTGGGAGGCTGTATATGTATGGGCCACATGTGGGGCAGGCTCTGAATGGGTGTTCCTTCAGTCTCTGTTTTAATCTTTGCCTCTCTCTTCCCTGCCAAGGGTATTCTTGTTCCCCTTTTAAAGAAGGAGTGAAGCATTCACATTTTGATCATCCGTCTTGAGTTTCATTTGTTCTAGGCATCTAGGGTAACTCAAGCATTTGGGCTAATACCCACTTATCAAGGAGTGCATACCATGTATGTCTTTCTGTGATTGGGTTAGCTCACTCAGGATGATATTTTCCAGTTCCAACCATTTGCCTACGAATTTCATAAAGTCATTGTTTTTAATAGCTGAGTAATATTCCATTGTGTAGATGTACCACATTTTCTGTATCCATTCCTCTGTTGAAGGGCATCTGGGTTCTTTCCAGCTTCTGGCTA
>NW_022651649.1:0-3866 GCF_011064425.1 Rattus rattus
CAGAATACAGCAAATACATAGGCGAATGCCAGCAGCAAACCACTGAACTGAGAACGGGACCCCCGTTGAAGGAATCAGAGAAAGGACTGGAAGAGCTTGAAGGGGCTCGAGACCCCATATGTACAACAATGCCAACCAACCAGAGCTTCCAGGGACTAAGCCACTACCCAAAGACTATACATGGACTGACCCTGGACTCTAACCTCATAGGTACCAATGAATATCCTAGTAAGATCACCAGTGGAAGGGGAAGCCCTTGGTCCTGCCAAGACTGAACCCCCAGTGAACGTGACTGTTGGGAGGAGGTCAGTAATGGGGGAAGGATAAGGAGAGGAACACCCATATAGAAGAGGAGGGGGAGGGGTTAGGTGGATGTTGGCCCGGAAACAGGGAAAGTGAATAACATTGGAAATGTAAATAAGAAATATTCAAGTTAATAAAGAAAAAAAGGGAAAAAAGAAATATATAATAAAAAATTTAAAAAAATAACAAAAAAAGAAATATATGTTTAGTATTATGAAATGATGGTAGAAGGCAGCTAACGTGGTCCTGTGTATTGTATAGATACATCTTAGAAGCAATTGCTCTTTCTGTGCCTCTGTACTTCTAGATAGTTTTGTGCTTTTTATTGTCATGCTGCATTGTCTGAACCATACAATATTAAAACTCTCACCTGGATATGGAACTTGTTGAGACTGTTTAAACACATTTTTATTGATTATTTTATTTCATTACATTTCAAATGTTATCCCCTTTCCTAGTTTCCATTCTGGACCCCCTATCCCATCTTACCTCCCCACTGCCTCTATGAGGTTACTCCCTTACCCACCCACCAAATCCTGCCTTCCCGCCCTGGGTTTGGTGGCTGAATGTATATGGGCTGGATTCCCAGGTGGGGCAGACTCTGGATGGCCTTTCCTTCACTCTCTGCTCCAAACTTTGTCTCTGTATTTCCTCCTATGAATATTTTTGCTCCCCCTCTTCTAAGAAGGACTGAAGCATCCGCACATTGGTCCTCTTTCTTGAGCTTCATGTGGCCTGTGGATTGTATCTTGGGTATTCCGAGCTTTGGGGCTAATATCCACTTATCAGTGAGTGCATACCAGGTTTGTTCTTTTGTGATTGGGTTACCTCACTCAGGATGATATTTTTCTAATTCCATCCATTTGCCTAAGAATTTCATGAAGTCATTGTTTTTTTTTTTTCCCTTTTTTTAAAATTGCATTTTATTTGCATTTTAAATGTTATTCCATTTCCTGGTTTCCCCTCCAGAAACCCACTATCCTACTGCCTCCCTACTTCTATGAGGGTGCTCTCTCACCCACCCTCCCATTCTCCTCCCACCTCCCCACCCTGGGACATCAAGCCTTGATAGGACCAAGGGTCTCTCCTCCCATTGATGCCAAACAAGGCCATCTTCTGCTACATATGTGGATGGAGCCATAGGTTCATTCCTGTGTACGCTTGGGATGGTGGTTTAGTCCCTTGGTGCTCTGGGGAGTCTGGTTGGTTGCTATTGTGTTCTTCTTACGGGGTAGCAAACCCCTTAGACTACTTCAGTCCTTTCTCTAACTCTTCCATTGAAGATCCTGTTCTCAGTTCAATGGATGGCTATGAGCATCTTCATAGAAGCAGGGGCAGGAAGTATGGTAGGGGGGGGGAAGTGGATAACATTTGAAATGTAAATACATAAACTATCCAATTAAAAAATGGGGAAAAAAGTGGATAGAGTATTCACCCTATCCTATTCTATATGTTAGAACAAATGTTTTCCTGATTTTTCTGTTTAGCATAAGGTTGGCTACAGTTTTGATTTGTACAGTTTTATTGTGTTGAGATATGACACTTCATTTCTTCTTATCCAAATCAACTTTCAAAACATTTTCTTTCTTATTTTATTATCAAAAATGTCAAATAAAGGTAAAGTGAACAACAACAAAAGACGGGGCTCTGCATTTTTATTGGTTGTGGTTTTCTGTAATGGTCTCTTTTACAAAGATAAGATTCTTTTGTGAGAGATGAAGACTATACCTATTTGAAGGTATAAGGACAATTTTTTAGAATGTAGTTAGGAATTGTGCTGGCCTTAATTTTTCTTCAATTCAGCATTCTTTACCATCGCATATTCATTTTCTAATTTCCTTAGTCTAGTCAACATCCAATGAATATTTAAAGCAAATTACTGGATAAATAAATGAATTGTTTATAAGCCAATTATTATCAAACTTGTTTACTTTCCAAAAAAGGGTAAACAAAAGTAAAGCTATAGTTGAGGCCAACGTAGTGATAAATCCTAGAGTTTACTAGCATGAGTATTAGAAGGCAACTATTCCTTGGATGAGTTATTTTAAACACTTCGGTTTTATGCTTAAAAGTAGTTCTGCAAGCCAAATATTTTCTATTGATATTGTAAATGAATAATGAGAATTGTCTAACAACTAATGGATTTCAATTCTCATGTCTCAGAGATAAATGTTATTTTGAAAATTAATATTAAATTTGTACTAATATTTCATACATTCATATTACTTATTATTATCTTTATTTAAAATACTTTTCATTTCCATTAAAACCAAACCATTGTTTCATATAAAGGAAAATAAAATTTCAATTCTATTATTTGAAGTTCGTTATCAGGCTGAATATATGTGGCTTGAACAAGATATCCAGATCTCCTGTGGTCAAGAAGCAAACAAAATGTGGAACTACAGAAGTTCTTAGACTGAGGAGAAAATTTTACAAGAATGATTAGAAAAAGATGATGGAAAACACCGAATTTTTTTTAATTTTTTTTTATTAACTTGAGTATTTCTTATATACATTTCGAGTGTTATTCCCTTTCCCGGTTTCCGGGCAAACATCCCCCTAATCCTTCCTCCTCCCCTTCTTTATGGGTGTCCCCCACCCCACCATCCCCACATTGCCGCCCTCCCCCCAACAATCACTTTCACTGGGGGTTCAGTCTTAGCAGGACCAAGGGCTTCCCCTTCCACTAGTGATCTTACTAGGATATTCAATGCTACCTATGAGGTCAGAGTCCAGGGTCAGTCCATGTATAGTCTTTAGGTAGTGGCTTAGTCCCTGGAAGCTCTGGTTGCTTGGCATTGTTGTTCAAAAGGGGTCTCGAGCCCCTTCAAGCTCTTCCAGTTCTTTCTCTGATTCCTTCAACGGGGGTCCTATTCTCAATTCAGTGGTTTGCAGCTGGCATTCAACTCTGTGTTGGCTGTATTCTGGCTGTGTGTCTCAGGAGAGATCTACATCCGGCTCCTGTCAGCCTGCACTTCTTTGCTTCATCCATCTTGTCTAATTGGGTGGCTGTATATGTATGGGCCACATGTGGGGCAGGCTCTGAATGGGTGTTCCTTCTGTCTCTGTTTTAATCTTTGCCTCTCTATTCCCTCCTAAGGGTATTCTTGTTCCCCCTTTTAGAGAAGGAGTGAAGCATTCACATTTTGATCATCCGTCTTGAGTTTCATGTGTTCTATGCATCTAGGGTAATTCAAGCATTTGGGCTAATATCCACATATCAATGAGTGCATACCATGTGTGTTTTTCTGTGATTGGGTTACATCACTAAGGATGATATTTTCCAGTTCCAACCATTTGCCTACGAATTTCATAAAGTCGTTGTTTTTGATAACTGAGTAATATTCCATTGTGTAGATGCACCACATTTTCTGTATCCATTCCTCTGTTGAAGGGCATCTGGGTTCTTTCCAGCTTCTGGCTATTATAAATAAGGCTGCTATGAACATAGTGGAGCACGTGTCTTTTTTTATATGTTGGGGCATCTTTTGGGTATATGCCCAAGAGAGGTATAGCTGGATCCTCAGGCAGTTCAATGTCCAATTTTCTGAGGAACCTCC
>NW_022651650.1:0-3859 GCF_011064425.1 Rattus rattus
GCTCCACCTACGGGCGGAGAGAAGGGTGCGGCGTTCTGCGACCCTGCAGACCCCGAGGTCACTGGTCTCAGCTCCTCCGTGAGATCTAGGCAGATTTCCTCCGAAAGTGCGGCTAGGAAGGTGGTGTCCAAAACCGGATGTGTTGTGTGCACCTTCTTCACGTGTACCTTCAGTTCATGCCATCTCGTTAGTTACTGGGAGGTGGTCTGCATTATGTCCCAGAGCCTATAAGATCGCGTCTGGCTCCTCCCGGTTTGACCAAGTACTTTGGCTCACAGAAATAGTTCTGAACCGCCAGTTTCTGTCTTCCACAGTCCACCTAACCTACCTTTGCAGAGGCCTTGCAGGGACCTGGTTGGGCAATCCAGGGTAAATCAGTCTAGAGTCTGAGGTGAACAGTCAAGCTTGGGTGCACTGTTAGGCCATCTAAGAGTACAACTCGAGCCACTGATATTTGTATGTATGGGAGCAGAGGGAGACGGGTGTCTCAGTTAAACAGTACCACAAATAGTCAGAGATCCTCGGTAACTACGTATAGTGATCTGAAGACCAGCCTGTGGCAAGCAAAACAAAATAACACAGCAAACGATACAATCTATTTTCAAAGTGCTAGAAGGAAAAACAAAACCCGTTTATCAGGAATCCCGTGTTCAGTAAACTGAAGAAGCAGCTGAGTGCTGTGACTTTGATTCCAGATCTCTATAGGTCGAGGCAGGCAGATTTCTGTGTGTTCAAAGCTAGCCTGGTCTACATATTGATTTTTGGGTCAGCCAGGGCTCCACTGAGATGCTGTCAGAAAAGAAAGGAAGGAAGGAAGAAAGGAAGGAAGGAAGGAAGGAAAGAAGGAAAGAAAGAAATCCTTGCAAAGTTACCCAAAGAGAACAGGACTGGCTATGTGAATATCAGACAAAATGACTTTATTTGTCTGTCTCCGTGTATGTGAGGGCTTTGCTGTGTACCACCTGTGAGCCTGGTTTCCAGTGGAGGACAGATGACAGTTGTCACCTTTTCTGAACGGGAAAGACAGGCAGATTGCTGTGAGTTTAAAGGCAGCCAGGCTTATATAATTAGACCCCGTTTCAATTTTTTTAAAAAAGTCTTTTAACCTAAAAAATTCTTTTTTATTTTTCGTGCATGAGTGTTTTGCCTATGTGTGCCTGTGCACCCTGTGTTAGCCTGGTGCCCCCAGAGCCACAGGGGTGTCCGTTCTCCTGAAATTACAGGCATTTGTGAGCCACCTCGAAGGAACTAGATATTGAATAAAGATACCTGCAGGAGTTACAAGACTTAGACCCAATTCAGATTCAAATTCGGTGAGTTTGTTCTTAGTGGTAGCAGGACAGGCAACCTTAGAGCAATACAGTGTGCAGTGCGGGAGTGGAGATTAAGGGAGGTTTTAAGGGCAGGCATCAGAAAGGTATGCATTGCAAAGTCCCATGGAACTCACTGCTGGGCAGGGAAATCGCTTTCCTTTCCTCCATTGACTTTCCCTTCCTTATTAGCAAGTAATAAAAGGCATTTCATCCCTCTCCCACGGTGCTAAGCAGATTTTACAGACGAAAGGCATGTTGTTAGGGGTTGGGGATTTGGCTCAGTGGTATAGCGCTTGCCTAGCAACCACAAGGCCCTGGGTTCGGTCCCCAGCTCCGAAAAAAAAAAAAAGAAAGGCATGTTGTTAATTCCTCACAACCTATTATCCTGTTCTTTTGGTTTGGTTTGGTTTGGTTTCTCAAGACAGGGTTTCTCTGTGTTGCCCTGGCTATCCTGACTTTCACTCTGTAGATCAGGCTGGCCTCGAACCTGGAGATCCTCCTGTCTCTGCCTCCCAAGTGTAAGGTTTAAAGGCATGCACCACCACCTTCTGACTCTGTTATCCTATTATCACACCCGCAGGTCACTAGAATCTCTAAGGCATTCCAGAGCAAAGGGTCAGCAGCCCTTAAGGGATGCCTGGCTCCATATTTAGTCTCTTTAGTCATCAGGGACCAATGTAAGTTAGTGAATGGCTAAGGTCTGAGCCCTCCAGTGACTGGGATTCAGCAGTTCATTTCTGGCCAGGCAAAAACAAGGTGTCTCGTCCACACAAACCATCTCACCAGCCCCTCCTTGAGAGAGAGAGGCAGAGAGAGGTCGGGAGATGATAAGGGACAGAGAAAGGAGGTTTGATCAATGTGACAATGTTAGGAAAAAGAAATAGAAAGGTTTGATAGTCCCAGGTCTATCTTTGGAGCCCTGAATGATTCCCCTGAGTGGAACATTTGAATAGAAAAATAAAACAAAGGACAAAGAGTGTATACAATTGAAGTCTTGGCCACGTGTGGGTGTGGTCTGGCTGATCCTGTCTCTGTCTTCTTCAAAATGTTCCAAAGAATCCCTGTTGATTGAGGGGAGGGATCGGCTGCTAGGAGACAATGGGCATGCTCCGATACACGCCCATTGGTAGGTTCTGCTGTTCTTGGAATTCAATTTGACTGCAGTTAAGACAAGAACTAGTTTCAAAGGAAAAGATGTAACCGCAGTGACAGCAGCAAGATAGACATCTTACCTCCATCCCCGAGTTGAAGAAAACACAGAAATGTTCCAAAGACTGTTCATAATGGTTCCTGTACAACATCATAGGTTTTCAGTGGAATATAGCTATTTCATTAAGAAAGTAATGCTTCACAGTGGTGGCGGTGGCACATACCTTTAATCCCAGCACTTGGGAGGCAGAAGCAGGTAGATCTCTGAGTTTGAGCCCAGCCTGGTCTACACAGTGAGTTCCAGGACAGCCAGGGCTACACAGAGAAACCCTGTCTCTAAAAACCAAAGAAAGAAAGAAAGAAAGAGAGAGATATATTTTTTCTTTTTTTAAAGATTTATTTGTTTTATGTAAGTATACTGTATACTATTATTGTCTTAAGATATACCAGAAGAGGGCATCAGATCCCATTACAGATAGTTGTGAGCCACCATGTAGTTGCTGGGAATTGAACTCAGGACCTCTGGAAGAGCAGTCAGTGCTCTTCACTGCTAAGGCATCTCTCCAGCCCCAAGAAATATTTTCTAAAAACAAAATAGAAAGAAATCATCACATAAAAGAAGATATAAATGTTACAGATATGAAATGTATTTTTGTTAAATAGGGTTGAAAAAGTAAAAAAGAAAACATTCTTCAAATTGTTCAGTGGCAAATCAGTTTCATTTGAGGATAAAAGATTGCTTCAAATGGAAATACTAATGAGGAAAGAAACCAGAAGCTTAAGTGTATTATAGAAAGCGCCAGTCAACAAGGCACAGAAATTATGTGAGTTACACTGTAAAGGACACTGTGCTGGCTTCTTGGCATCTAGGGACAGGGGAAGCTAGTTGGGAATTGCCTCAGTCAGACTGGCCTATGGATATGTCTGTGAAGCATCCTCTTTCCTTTTGAGATAGGGTCTCAGGGTGTAGCCTTGGATATCCTGGAACTCACAGAGATTCACTTGCTTCTACCTCCTAAGCGCTGGAATTAAAAGCACGTGCCACCAAGCCTCCCGGCCCTGCATTTTCTTGAGTAATGATTATCATGGGAGGGCCTGTCCTGCTGTGGTCCTGAGCAGGTGGTCCTGTGTTATATAAGAAAGAAGCAGGCTGAACAGGCCTTCAAGAACAAGTCAGTAAGCAGCATTCCTTCCTGGTCTGTCCTGGAGCTCCCTCGGTAGGCGGGCTGGACTTGAACTCAGATCCAGCTGCCTCTGCCTCCGGAGAGCTGGATTCCAGGTATGCACCACCACATTATCTACACATTAGAAGGAAGTCACAAAAGCCATCAGTGGTGCCCCCAGCACCGAATATTAACCTTTGAATTGGCTTTTGGGGTTCTCAACAGCAGAAATAA
>NW_022651651.1:0-3860 GCF_011064425.1 Rattus rattus
GCAGGGCTCCTGCCTCACCTGGGCCCTCTCCCACGGGAGCCCAGAGGCCTTATACAGTTTCCTCTTGGGCCTGGGATGTGGGCAGGGGTGGGCAGTGTTGGTGGTCTCTTCTGCTCTGCAGCCTCAGGAGTGCCCACCTGACCAGGCGGTAAGGTATCTCTCCCACGGGTTCTGGGAGCAGAGAGCTGCTGCGGGCCCTCGCTTACAGTTTTAAAGAATTGTTTTCACATCACATTTTCTGAACATGCTAAATGTCTTGCATACAGTAAATGTATTTCCAAGAGCTAAATGAAAGCCCTATGGGCAGTTCAGAAGCAGATGTCTGAATACTTCAAAAGAGAAAGGTTGAGGAAATTTTGATAGTTTAAATTACTAAAATCTGAATAGTTAATTTTCTTGATAAAAATTTCAAAGAAGATTCAGCGTTGCAACTGATATTTAAACATCAGGATGTTATAATGTTTCCAGAAATATTGATAATTTCCACTGATAAATGTGCATGTTTTTAAGATTTAAAATATACCAGATATAGTTGTACACACCTTTAATTCCATCATCCAAAAGACAGAAATATGTAGATTTGCATGAATCTGGGTCTAGCCTGCTCTACATAGTCAACTCTACATCAGCCAGGACTACATGGTGAGGTCAAGTCTCAAAAAAAGATTCTAAATAATTAAAGCATGTCTACAGGAATTGGAAACATAGAATCACAGAAACAGTCATTTGACTTATACTCTCTTACAAATAATCAGGACCAAACTGGTAAAGTTCATTTCATGAACAGGATAGCCTATTTGACACCATAGCAAACTCAATACCATGTCCCAATAAACTACTTTTTTTCTATACTCCTATTTAGACATCCAAAGATCCAATTTGAAGTTAAATAATAGTGAGGGTCATTAAACTTTTTCTGCAAAAGCCCATGCAGTTACTGTTTTAGGAACGACAGGCCATATGTTCTCTGTCATAGCTACTGAACTCTGACACTGCAGCTGTAAAGCAGTTATCGGGAGAATATGTGAAGAAATGGGTATGTGGGTCCCAGTAAAACTTTTTATGGACGCTGTAATTAAGTTTCATATAAGTTTCATGGCATGCAATATTCCTTAGTAAGTTTGAAACCACTTAATGATATTAAACTCATCCTTCACTTGAATGAGATATGTAACGAAATAATGGGCTGGATTTGGCCCAAGGCAGTTGGATTATGGTACTGATATTCCCTAGTTACGTGACTTTTGAAAGGCCATTTAACTTTCCTGGGACTTTTTCTTTACCTATGCAACTGAGGTTTGCATGGTATTTAATGCATAAAATATGAGAAGTTCTGTTGATTTCGGAAAAGAACTTAAAAATCTAATTATTCAAAATATGATGAAAAACATTTAGTGTCATATACCATACATTGCATGTTATTGTACAAGATCATTGCCATTATAATATTACCTAAGCCACATAATTACGACACTGGCAAAGAAGAATCTGATGCAAAACTGTCATAAATATAAAATAATTTCATTTTTTAGTCATTCTCCATGATCCTGTTTCATCTTTCTTAGTTGATTGGATATGATGATAAATCAGGGCTATTTGGAGAGTCAGCACAAAGTGAAGCACAGGTCAAAGTGTAGTTCAATTCCTGTTTGAAAGCTTTCCCTCATCTATTTAAGCAGCAGCTTTTACCCCCTGAGACCTTTCAGGAGAGAGAGGACATCTGTTCTAGATGGCTTCAATTTTCACCTTCCTGGAGGCAGAAGATGATCTGGTGGTGGGATACATAATCAGTTACTACCATAATGAAGCTGAGAGAGACCATTGCAAATATCACTGCTCTGGCGTAATTTCCAGTTCCAGCATACCCAAGTGAAAAGGCAGAGTCTTTTACAAACTCTTTCATGCCCTAATGTTAGGAAGCTAGTTGATATTAGCAAGCTTAAAATACATCAGGGCTAGACCCCTGACTCATACTGAGTAGGTTGGAAAGTCAATAACTAAAACTTCGGGGCAATAATTACTGGAAAGAGGAATACAGGCTGAATCCTGTCTCTGCTCCTGGAAAGTTATGTGATGTCCTGGACTGCCCAGAAGATCGTTTAATAGATAGCTGTCTGAATGTGCTTTCAGGAGCCCTAAGGCTTACAGGATGCATGATGGCTGCCCAGTAGGAGGCTTTACAATAAAGAACAAAGACATTTCACCGCCTGCCTCTGTAAAAGTTAATCCAATCCCCTGGACAGGGACACTCCTCTCAAGAAATCTGTTTCTTCTGGAGCCTTTAAAACTGATACAAGGTCTGTCTAAAATGTAAATAATCAGAACAATTACCATTTCTCTCTCTCTCTCTCTCTCTCTCTCTCTCTCTCTCTCTCTCTCTGTGTGTGTGTGTGTGTGTGCGCGCGCGCGCGCGCGCGCGCGCGCGCGTGTGTATGTGTTTGATCTGCCTTTCTCTCTTTCCCCCTTGAAAATGCCCCACTTCCCTCTGTAATGAACTCTGCCTATCTTTTATACCATATTCTCTGTATCAAGCCGAAATTCTTTTGACAGAGATCAGAAGGATCAGGGAGCCCAAGGGAGCCAGAATGAGCCTGGTGACATTAATTTGTAAAGAGCTAGTTTTGCAAGTCATTAGAATTCATGTAAGATGGAGGCTTAACAGCCTCCCTCTTTACCTTCTGTTCTCTCGCTCCTCCAGCTATATGATGCCAATACAAGCCAATTAGGAGAAAAATGTATTCAATCTACAGCTCTCCTACTTTGCCTGGAGTAACCGGAGCCTGAATATTGTGATTTAATAGCATGTGTTTGAAGGGTTGCCTTAACGAAGTAATTATTCCATACTGAATGAATAAGTAATTTTGGAATCACATGGGTCCACCATTGTCACAACTAAACCTTCCCCTGTCTCCTTGATGTTTTCTCTTGTCTTGGTTGCAGAAACCATTTAAGCCAGAATCACGTGAACAGCTTTGTGCTTGGAAATGAGTCTCTAGACCTTGGTCTCGCCATAGTCTATACTGAGATGGGTCTGAAAGTGTTCAGTAAGAATATATTAGATTGTTTATTGCATTGTGTTGGAAAATTCACATGAAGATGACCTCTCTTTTTTGAGACTAAGGTCTCCTAAACTAGAAGTGAATTCCAAGTCATCCTGCCTCAGCCTTCAGTGGCTTGGGATTAGAGTTATGGTCCATCACATCAACTCAAAATGGAATCTTGAGACCTATGTTCTAAATTTCATTGCTATGCCTTTTAGTAATCCTTGTCAATATTCTTTTACAATTAGAAAATAAATTGGAGTTTCTTAAATGACGTAAGTTCACTCTAACCTTATAGGTGAGTTTTTTTTTCTTTTAATACTTGGGTTATAAAGTAAAAATATTGATAATAAGCATTCCTAGTTCATCTAATGTCACTCAGGACAACATGATCAATCCTTATTATGGCCACAATTTCCATAGTTCTGATGCTACCTATGGGGAATACATTAAGAACATCTATTCTGGGTTGCAGAGATGGGTCAGTGACCAAAAGCACTGGCTGCTCTTCCTGAGGACCCAGGCTCAATCCCCAGCACCCATATGGCATCTTACAACTGTCTGTATCTACTGTCCCATAGGATCTGACCAATGTACATATAATAAAAATAAACACATAATTTTTTTTTATTAACTTGAGTATTTCTTATATACATTTCGAGTGTTATTCCCTTTCCCGGTTTCCGGGCAAACATCCCCTTCCCTCCCCCCCCTTCCTTATGGGTGTTCCCCTCCCCACCCTCCCCCCATTGCCGCCCTCCCCCCGACAGTCTAGTTCACTGGGGGTTCAGTCTTAGCAGGACCCAGGGCTTCCCCTTC
>NW_022651652.1:0-3860 GCF_011064425.1 Rattus rattus
CTGCCTCCCAAGTGCTGGGATAAAAAGTATACACCACTATACCAGGCTGTGAGTTTTGTGTTTGCACTAGTCCTGGATATTCAGCAACAAATATATAAATAAAGAAAATGGGATATTCATAACAGTATTTATTGCTCGCACACACAAAAAAAGGACTTCATGTCATTTGCAGATCAAATAAATGGAACCAAAGCTCTTCATTTTAAGTAAAATAAGCAGAATCTTGGGGGAAAAGTACCACATTTTCCTTCATGTAGAATCCAGGGAGAAAGACAAGAAAATGCAGACTTTGAAAGGACAGGAGGGAGGAAGATAAAAATGGGTATCTCCCATGCAAATGGATTGGCAGAATTAATATTGTAAAAATGGCAATCTTGCCAAAGCAATCTAAAGATTCAATGCAATCCTCATCAAAACTCCAACTCAATTCTTCATAGAGTTAGAAAGAGAAATTTGCAAATTCATTTGGAATAACAGAAAACCCAGGATAGGGACAACTATCCTCAACAATAAAAGAACATCTGGGGGAATCACCATCCCTGACCTCAAGCTATACTACAGAGCAATAGTGATAAAACAGTATTGTATTGGTACAGAAACAGGCAGGTAGATCAATGGAATAGAATTGAAGACCCAAAAATGAACATACCTGTGAGTTTTGTGTTTGCACTAGTCCTGGATATTCAGCAACAAATATATAAATAAATCATACATACCTATGGTAACATGATCTTTGACAAAGGACCTAAAACAATCCAGTGGAAAAAAGACAACATTCCTTTATTTTTTTTTTAACGGTAAACCAAATGACACCATTTTTAATGTGTTTCTATCTTTTTTAAGATTTATTTATTATATAAAAGTACAGTGTTGCTATCTTCAGACACACCAGGAGAGGGCATCAGATCCTATTACAGATGGTTGTGAGCCACCATGTGATTACTGGAACTTGAACTCAGGACCTCTGAAACAGCAGTCAATGCTCTTAACCACTGAGCCATCTCTCCAGCCCAAAGAAGACATTATATTCTTGGGGCTGGATTTATACCACATGGGTGCTGGGAATCAAACCCAGGTCCTCTGGAAGCACAGCCAGTGCTCTTAACCACTGAGCAATTCCTTGAACAGAAGACAGCATTCTTAACAAATGGTGCTAGTTCAACTGGTGGTCAGCATGTAGAAGAATGCAAATCAATCCATTCTTAATGCCCTGTATGAAACTCAAGTCCAAGTGGATCAAGGACCTCCACATCAAACCAGATACACTCAAACTCACAGAAGAAAAAGTGTAGAAAACCCTTGAACACATGGGTACTGAGGAAGACTTAGTGAACAGAACACCAATGGCTTATGCTCTAAAATCAAGAATGGACAAGTAAAACCTCATAAAATTTAAAGCTTCTGTAAGGCAAAGGACAATGTCATTAGGACAAAATGGCAACCAACAGGTTGAGAAAAGATCTTTACCAATCTTACATCCAATAGAGGATTAATATCCAATATATGCAAAGAACTCAAGAAGATAAACTCCACAGAATCAAATAACCCTACTAAAATATGGGCTACAGAGCTAAACTAAGAATTCTCAGCTGAGGAATATCGAATGGCCAAGAAGCACCTAAAGAAATGTTCAGCATCCTTAGTCATCAGGGAAATGCAAATCAAGACAACCCAGAGATTCTACCTCACACCAGTCAGAATGGCTAAGATCAAAACCTCAGGTGACAGCAGAGGCTGGTGAGGATGTGGAAAAAGAGGAACACTCCTCCATTGTTGGTAGGATTGCAAGCTGGTACAACCACTCTGGAAATCAGTCTGGAGGTTCCTCAGAAAATTGGACATTGAGCTATCTGAGGACCCAGCTATACCACTCTTGGGCATATACCCAAAATGCCCTATATAACAAAGACATGTTCCACTATGTTCGTAGCAGCCTTATTTATTTTTTATGTTTATTATTTATTATTTGCTTATTATTTATTAATATTATGAGAATATTCTGAATTGTAAAAATTTCAAAATGCTGAATACATCGTTTACCATAGCCATTCTACTATTAAACAGAACACTAGTATTCTTACTATCTAACAGTAGCATGGAAACTCCTTCTAAAAATTAAAAGCAAAGCTATCACTTTATTCAACAATTCCAAAGACTATATCCAAAGAAAATGAAGTTTGGTGTGGCAGTGCATGCCTTTAACCCCAGCACTCAAGAGGCAAATGGTAAATTTCTGCGAGTTTGAGACCAGCTTGGTCTACATAGCAAGTTCTAGGCCAGCCAGGACAGTATAGTGAAGCCCTGGCAGACACGGAGAAGGAGAGGGAGAGGGAGAGAGGGAAAGGGAAATGGAGAGGGAAAGGGAGAGAGGGAGAGATATGAAATCAGTATGTCCAAGAAATATCCTCACTCCCATATCAATTGCAACATTTTTTCGTAATAATCAGGGTATTATGTCCGCTGACCAAAGAATGGTGAAATAAATACAGCACACACAGAGATATGCAAAATGGAATACTAGCCAAACACAAGAAGGAAGAAAATCTTTCCTTCATGGTAGCACTGATGAACCTGGAGGACATTATGCTAAGTGAAATAAGTCAGACACAAAAAGACAAATGTCACATGATCTTAACTGTCTGTGAACTCTGAAAACATTAGAAACACAGACATTAGAGTGGTAGAATGGTGACCAGAGCCTGGGAACCAAGGGATGGGAAAAAGAAGACAGTTGGTGAAACCAACCTCTACTCTAGCAAGACCAGCCTGCTTTCAAGCTGTTTACAGGATTTAAGTTCCAGTGCTGGTCACTATCATGTGAGTAGTAACTTGCGATCTGTTGGCTGTGAATTGCAGCAGAAATTAGAGGTGAAACTAGAAAACATTTGAAGCAGCCTTATTTATAATAGCCAGAAGCTCAAAAGAACCCAGATGTCCTTCAACAGAGGAATGGATACAGAAAACGTGGTACATCTACACATTGGAGTTCTACTCAGCTATCAAAAACAATGACTTCGTGACATTCATAGGCAAATGGATGGAACTAGAAAATGTCATCCTGAGTGAGATAACCCAATCACAAAAATACACATATGGTATGCACTCACTGATAAGTGAATATTAGCCCAAAAGCTCAAATTACCCAAGATACAATCCACAGACCACATGAAGCTCAAGAAGAAGGACACTCAAAGTGTGGATGCTTCAGTCCTTCTTAAAAGGGGAACTAAAATATTCATAGGAGGAGATATGATAGTGGTGGTGCCATTTTCAGCATCTTGTCACAGAGATGTTGGCCAGAACCTTTATACCATGTCCAGAGTCTCCCTGATGCTGTTGACAACCATCAGTAAGTTCCAATTCCCAGTGTGCTCTTACACTTCATGGGTTTTGCTTCATTAAGACCCCAGTCTCTATGCTATGGCAAAGTAATGGAGAACAGGGGAACAGTAGGCACTGCACCATGTCAGTGAGTAGTGAGGCACCTAAGAACAGAAAAGCCAAGTTAGGGTGCAGGGAAGGGCTCAACAACACACACTAGAACAGTATGACTTCACCTCTCTGGGCTCTGGGTTTTATCTACCAATGGAGGCAGTGTAGACAGTTTAACTGAAAACAAAACAAGCAAAAATCACTCCCTTATTCAACTAACAAACATGGAGCCAGGTATGTGTGACTGATTAAAAGAAGATAATCCTCCCTCATAAGGGAGGTCACAATCCCTCCAGGGAGGATGAAAGATGGATCCTGGGAAACAGGCTTCTAACAATCACCTGCCAAAGCAAGAAAAATGTAATGTGGGGACCAAAACTGATCTCTCTCTCTCTCTCTCTCTCTCTCTCTCTCTCTCTCTCTCTCTC
>NW_022651653.1:0-3976 GCF_011064425.1 Rattus rattus
AGGCTTCTACTTGTTCTCTAAGGGAGTTCTTCACGTCTTTCTTGAAGTCCTCCAGCATCATGGTCAAATATGATTTTGAATCTAGATCTTGCTTTTCTGGTGTGTTTGGATATTCCATGTTTGTTTTGATGGGATAATTGGGCTCCGATGATCCCATGTAGTCTTGGTTTCTGTTGCTTGGGTTTCCTCTTTTGCCCTCTTTTGCCATGGGGATTTTCTCATGTTGCTTGTTCTGCTATTTCCCACAGTGGCTAGACTGTCCCATAAGCCTGTCGCCTCAGGGGTGCTGTAGACCTGTTTTACTGTATCCTTTCAGCCAGTCATGGGGACAGAGTGTTCTGCTTGCGGCCGTGAAGTTTTTCCCCTCTATCGGTCTTCAGCTGTTCTTGTGGGCCTGTGTCTTGAGTTCACCAGGCAGGTCACTTGCAGCAGTGTTGGTCTTATCAAACCTCGAGGCTCCAGGTTCGCCTTGGGCTGCTGCCCACGGCTCTCAGCAGTGGCAGCAAACAGGAAGATCCGCCGCCCCTTCCGGAGCCTCCGTGCACCAGGGGTTCCAGATGGGTTTGTGTTTTCCTCTGAATCAGTAAAGTGTTAAAATAGTCTCTTCTGGTTTGAGGCGTGTGCCTCTCTGAAGGTTTAGCTCTCCTCCCACGGGATTTGGGTGCGGCCGAACTGTTTTCCGGTCTGTTTCCTTCAGGTTCCGGGTAGGTGTCTCCCAGGTAGGGGTCCTGCCGCCCTTGGCCCTCTCCCAGGGGAGCCCAGAGGCTTTATACAGTTTCCTCTTGGGCCAGGGATGTGGGCAGGGGTGGGCAGTGTTGGTGGTCTCTTCCGCTCTGCAGCCTCAGGAGTGCCCACCTGACCAGGCGGTGAGGTCTCTCTCCCACGGGTTCTGGGAGCAGAGAGCTGCTGCAGGCCGGGATCCGCGGTTAAGTCTTTTTGTAGCTGAAGAGTCCTGTCAGTAGGTGGGTCTGTCTTCTCAAGTCCTTCTACTTGGGTTCATTTATTTTCAGCATCACTTTTTGTTACATACACTTTCCCAGATTGTTATACTTTCCTGCACATTTGATGTCTTTATAAATATTCATCCCTATTACTGGCAGTTTTCTTTGCTATGAGATCTATTGTATCTGTTCTTACAGAAACATAGGTAGCCCCTCCTTTTTTTTTTTTTTTGCCAGTTTTTGTCTTTTAAGGGGCTCAGACTGTTGAAACCTACTGGAAAGTTATAATACTTAACTATTATTGATAGCTAACCCTCATGTCTTCCATTTTACTTTTCTGTTTCTTTTCTTTCTTTTTCTGTTTCTTTCCTATGGCATTTTTCTCTTTGGTTGCTTTGTTGTGTCCCTGTTTGTGTAGTTTTAGGGTTTGCCCCAGTCTTTGTATATACTGCACGATTTGTCATTCTGCTGTGTCATGTGGCCAGTCTCAGTAAACCATGAGTTTATTCTACCATTTGTAACTGTCCTCTGCACAAGGGAAGCCCTCACACTGTATTGTTTTTGTTGCAACTGTTAAACACAACATAGAAACTCTAGAGGCACACTCAGAATTCTTTCTTCTTCCTTGACTTTCCGTGTTCCTCTTTTCATCATTTCCATTTTGCCTAGAGAACCAGATGCTTAATTATTCATTTAGGAAAATTTCTACATTTTCTGTCATCTGAGGATATTTTGATTTCTCCCTTATTCCTCAAGATTTTTTTTCATTTGTTTTTATAAATACACAATTCTGAGTAGCTTTTCTTTTTTAGTCAGTTTTTAGTAACATTTGTATCTTCTGGCTTCTATGGTTTTTGATGAGAAGTCAATTTTCTTTTCTGTTTTCTCTTACAAATGAGCCTTGTTTTCCTCGTAACTGCGTTCATCTTTTTCTTGTTTTTCATTTTGACTGTAATGATTTTAGAGCGGATCTCTGTGGGTTTATCCTGTTTGTAGTTTGCTCAATTTGCTTCTTTAGTCTTCCCCACCCCCAAGCTTGGTAAGTTTTTTGACATTCTGCAATTTTTTTCAGCCCTACACACATCCCCCCACCCCCATTCTGACGATATGAACGAATGTTAGATCATTTGCTACAGTTTCATGGTTGGGTACCTGGGGCTCTGTTTATTTTATTTTATTTTTTTAATCTTTTTTCTTTTTGTTGATGGAATTGGCTAATTGTTAATAGGATGATCTAGAATTTGAGGTCAGCCTGGGCTGCATAGCCAGTTCTGTTGCAAAAGGCAAATGCTTGAAGTGGGGCCTTCCATCTTTCTGTCACTCCATTCTCATGTCTGTAATATTTTCTTAATTGTTTCCATGATTTTTAGTTCTAAAACATCTGTTTCTATTTCTCTTTATGTGCATATTGTTCCAGTTAGCATTTTGCTCCTTTGCTAAAGCACCATGATCAAAAGTAACTTGGGGAAAGTGTCCCCCCACCCCCCACCCCCACCCCATATCAAGAGAAGCCAAGGCAGGAACTCAAAGCAGGAGTTTGAAGCAGAAACCATAGGGGAAGGAGAACTGCCTAGCTTGTTTCTTCTGGCTTGCTCAGCTACCCTTATACAATCCAGGCCTACCTAACTAAAGATGACATTGCTCATAGTGGGCTGGGCTCTCCTACACCAATTAGAAATTAAAAGAACACCCCACTGATATGTCCATAGGTTAATCTTAATCGTGTCAATTCCTCAATCAAGAGTCTCTCTTCCTGGGTATATCAAGTGGTCACACATGTATTTGGTTTTTTTAAATTTTTGTTTTGCGGAACTAGGTATCAAAACCCAGGGCCTTTCAAATGCTAGGTAAACACTTTTGTCAGTGAACAATATCCCCAGCCCTTCTGGGTTAGCTGCTTTACTCTGACAACAGATATTACCTTACTATTACTGGGCGAAGAAGATAATTTTGATGGCTGTATCCTCACTGATACCTGTCTGATTTTGACATGCCATGATATTTGGCCTTCAGACTTTCATTACTGCTGGTTTTAATAAAGAGTTCTGCTCTCCACAAGGCCTTCTCTGACATTAATCTAGCAAGGAATGGGAGGAGCTGCTTTTGATTGTCAAATTGGAAAGGACTTGTCTGCACCTGTGTGGTGGGCTAGATGCCTTATTACTGACCTGCAGTGATTATTCTGGTTCCTTCCTCTGCCTTTCTGACTCTAGTCTGGCAGTGGTTAGAGTACTTTGTGATAGCTAGCCTGGTAAGTGTAGAATTCTTTGTGTATTTAGACATTATTGGTAAGGAGGGGTGAGGCAGAGTTTTATTTTTCTCTCCTTTATGGCATTAGCCTGGAGCACTGTGTTTATATATGAAAGCTTTCATTGAGCTTGAATGCCCTTTTTTTGTCAGTTTGACATAGAGAGTAAATTTGTTTGAGGACTTTTTTTGGTCTTACTATGCCTGCTTCTTCCTTTTCCAATCTTGGTGGAAACTGACAAACTCTCACTTTCCCATGTCATATTTCTTTCTGTCAATTTATGAAATCTGTGTCATCTCTTTTTTTTTTTTTTTTTTTTTTTTTTTTTAGATTTTTTATTTATTTTTGCATTGGAACTGTAGAGGTAAATGAACAGCTGTCTTCAGACACACTTTTCCCAGATGTAGGCACCTGTTCTTGAACTTCTGGAAGAGAGAGAATTTACCTTTGGCCATCTCTCCAGCCCCTGTGTCATCTCTTAATCTCAGAATTTAGAGTTGTACCTAATGAGAAATAGGAAAAAAGTACATTTATTCTTCCTGAAATTGGAAATGGTTGGCTTGTTTTAAATATAAATGTTTAAATCTTTTAAATCTATGTGTGTGTGAGTGTATGTGTGGGCATGCCTGTGGAGGTCATAAGAGGGCATTGTATTTCCCTGGAGCTGTGTAGTCATCTAGAGCCTCCTGAGGGTACTAGGAATCAAAGAGCAAAAGCACTCATAACCTTAAATGCATGAGTATTCTCCAGTCTTTTTGATCTCTTAACTTAGCTTATTCCATGGCAA
>NW_022651654.1:0-3846 GCF_011064425.1 Rattus rattus
GGAAGGGACAACCAGAATCAGATGCCTCCACTCTGGGCTGTGGCCATGTCCGAGTTTCCACTGGGAGCGCCACCCACCATCCCTGGGCCTCCATCAGTGACGGAGGGGTCAGAATCAGCCCCTCCTGGTTCAAAGGAACAGCTAAATGAATCAGCAGTGCCTGTGTTCTCAGATATTTAAAGGACTCTCACAACCCTCGGATCAGGCCCACTGACCTGTCAAGGCAGACCGTGGATGAGTGGGAGCTGCAGGAAAGGAAGGCTCTGTCCACTGTCAGGAAGAAATGTCCAGTCACCAATGTGAGGTAATGGGACTGCTGGGCTGAGGGGACAGGAGATCCCCAACATATAACGCTGCTTGACCATCCCTTCTCACTCTCTCATGTCCAACCCCGTGAGGCCAGCACCCCACAGAGTTCTTAATCAAAATCTTCTGGGAAAGCAACTTCTGAACTACAGGAAATTTCCTGATCCCACAGAGGCCAGGCACTGTGCAGGGCACTGGAAACCCAGGCAGTGAGCCAGACACCCAACTGCTACTCTGGGCTCAACAGAAAACATGGGACCACGCTGAGGCCCCGAGACAGCGCAGTGATGTATGACCACAGGAGAGACGACATACTAGGCCGAAGGTCAGGGAACAACTCTCTGGGGCCAGGTGTTTGAACCGAGACCCACCTGAGGAAGGCAGGGCATTAATTACCAAGAACAGAACAGTGGGACATCAGTGCGACCCAACTCAAAATTGGAAAAGAGTAACAGCCCACCCTCCACCATATGCAGAACGGACCAGAGCCTCAAATGGGAGAGACGGAAGGACAGAGTCTTAATAGGGCAATGAGTAGCCCAGTGGTAGATGAACTGTGTCACACGCGAGGTCCTGAGTTTGATTCCCTTGCTGCAAGGGAGTCTTTGCGACCTCAAAGAGTGAGTTCAAAGTTACGATGGCAAAAACACAGTAATGAAAGGAAAGCAGGCAAACCGGGACTCAACAAAATCACAATCTTTTATGCTTCGATGAGTGTTGGCAATAAAGAGAACCCAGAGCATGGGGGAAAATTGTAACTGCGATGTGTCTGTTAAAGGACTTGTATCTAGAACGTATGATCTTCAAAACTGGGACCTGTCGTTGGTTCCATCGCCGTCGTCGTCGTCGTCGAATAAGTGAGAACCCACCCACGCCTGGGGACCGGCTGTGTATGAGACCTTCACAGTAAGCAAATCCATGAGCAAATCAGAACACGCATGACAGCGCTGAGGGCGGAGTGGGGCGACTGCTGCGGGCGGGCGTTTCTCGACCAGAAGATGGAAGGTCCCGGATTTGACTGTGGTCGTAGCTACATAAGTCTGAGATGCTCGGAGACCATGCTGTATGGTATACAAGTTACTCCTCAATAAGGCAGTCATTCAAAAGTAGAAGAGGGAAAACGTCACTTAGATAGGGGTGTGTGTGTGTGTGAGATGCATTTGTCCGTGTGTAGGTGTGCTCACTTATCTGAGTGTGTGTGGGGGCAGAGGCCATTTTGCCATGCCTTCCTCCAACACTCTTCACCTAACTGTTTGGGACAAAGTCTTTGACTTTTCACAGTTTTGGTTAGACTGGCTGGCTACGGAGCCCTAAGGATCTGCCTGTCTCTGCCTACAGTGCTGGGATTGCAAGCGTGTGTCACCACACCCAGTTTTTTTTTCTGGGAACTGGGGTCCTGAACTCAGGTCCTCATGCTTGCACGGCAGGCACTCTTGCCCACTGAGCTTGCCCACTGAGCCATCTCCCTTTAAAGGGTTCTTGACTCCATTACTACGTCCTCTCAGCCAAATTCCTCCAAACTCCAGGCAAGGCCCACTGTCTCCTAGAAACCTCCCTGAGCTGGTTCCGGGCTGGGTTCTTCCCCTGTCCCTCACTTGATGTGACCAGGGATCACATGACACCCACCAAGCTTGGAGAAAAACCTAGGCTAGAGAGAATCTCAGCAGCAACACAGCGCACAGTAGGCAGCACTGGCGCACAGTAGGCGTGGCCACCAGAGCAAGGAGAAATCCTGGCTACAGGAAGACACACCTGCTTCCCCGGGCTGGGCAAGGTGAAATCCAGCTGCTTTAACACCATGGCTGGAAGGAACCAAAGCTCTGCACCCTCTTCTCTGCCCGGAGAGTTTGCTGGCCTTAGCACACCCTGGTGTGTCGTAAAGATCTCCCAATCCAACAGGGAAGACTGCCATGTCCTTGGTGTCCGGCACAGGGAAACGGCACTAATGATACTCTACTAGCTTGTCCCCACACTGGACCCCTGCACTGAGGGGGAACTGCTCATCCTTTCTAGAAACCAGATTCTTCCACTTGATCCCACGGTCCCTTTCCCTCCCCTCCCCGAGTCTACACTTCCCCTCCCCTTTCATAAAAGTCATTATAGGTGGCCCGGAACCACAGTTCCTACCACAGCACTGGAAACCCTTCCTATCCATTTTCCCAACCCATTCCCAGAACCACTCGGTACAGATACCCAGCATCCAACTTACCTGGTTTAACCTAGAATATGGAACAATGGGAATGTGGTGGTGGAGACTCAGTGTAGCTAACCTGCTCATCAGGTCCACCCGGAAAAGTAATCTGGACCTACTGTGTGCTAGGCTCTGCCCTTGACCCTGGTCAGACAAAATCCAACAAGACGGTGTACAAGTCTGGCCCCCAGGCCTGCACGAGAAATAGAGAAATAACGATTTTCCAGATGGCTAAGGTGCTGGGAAGCCATCTTCTACACTAAGAGGATTCCTGAGACTGGGTAATTTATAAAGAAACAAAGTTGCCAGGCTTGGGTCCATGAGAAATAGAGACAAGAGGATCGTTCAGGGCCAGCTGGGACTCCACCAAAGCCCGTCTCAAAAAAGTAAAAATAAATCAACAAATAAATGAAGTTTACTTTGGTTCAAGATTCTGGGTGCTGGGAAGCCGGAGAACACAAGCTCAGCTTCTAGTGGTACCACGGGGGAGATGAGGGCAACCTTGCTTTATGACTGATAACCAGCCGCCTCCAAACTAAGCCACTCCCACGAGACGGGTACTCAGATCTCGCAACGGCTCCATCACCTTCTGAGGGCACCAGGTCTCAAAGCCGCCACAGTGGCACAGATTTAAAATAAGCTTCTGCGGGGACAAACGGTTCTTAAATCACAGACTCAAAGGGTTCCCTGGAAGTTACCACACTGCAGCAGAGGAGAAGCCTATACTGGCAAGGGGACCCCAGGCAAAGAAGAGGCGAAAGCTGGGGTGGCTGGGTGGCTGGGTGGCTGGGTGGCTGGGTGGCTGGAGCCCAAGGAGGCAGGCAAGGAGAACTCCAGTCCCAGTTCTGAGGATGAGGGGAAGATAGAGGCAAAAGTGGGTGTGTAGCATTCCACCAAGCCAGGGCCAGGAGCTAGCCAGGGGGCTTCTTAGGCAGAGAAGACGGCATAGGTTGGGAGTATTAAAGGAACAAAGGTCAGGTGTTGGGGAGCCCTGAAGTAACTGAAGAAACAGATGTGGTGGGAAACAGAGGAAACTGAGGGAACCCCCAAGCTGGGGCAGGCACATTGGTGAAACTGGGCCTAGTGGTGAGAAACCTTGGGAAGCAACATGGTGTGTGTGTGTGTGTGTGTGTGTGTGTGTGTGTGTGTGTGTGTGTGGGTGGGTGGGTCCCTAAAAACAAAAGGAGATACCGGATCCCAGAGAAGGGGTGTGTGAAGGTGAAGAAACTCCACACCAAAGGCTTCTGAGGCTCCACATGACCTGGGATGCTGGAAAGACTGAAAGCAGCCCGAGGTGGAAGAGGATGGATGAACTCCATCACATGGGAAAGTCATTCAGTTACTTTGGG